>NC_056749.1:153406220-153576220 GCF_019279795.1 Protopterus annectens | reverse complement strand
CAAAATACCACCAGAACTTAATAACTGGTAGAGAGCCTGTCAAAGAAATGAGCACAGTAGATGCAGGATCACCTGAATCATAAGAATCAATGCAAAAGCTGTTGCCAGTTTCCAGGGCATGACCTTATCTGACTTTGAAACAGAAAGATCAATGAATCTTTTCATGGCTGTCAACATAAACCCATCTTTCCTAACAGCTGATCCTGCAGCATGGAGTGACATGCCTGGCGTTATCATTACGAAGCAAACTGTTACATTTTTGTGAGTTGTTAACAACTGTGCCGAATGAGCAGTCAAATTAGCAACTGATCTGTCAAGTGCTGACTCACAATGAGGAACAGTGAAAGCTGGTATATCAGATCGTTGAACACCATCGACAGAAAGTCACAGAACCACTAAAGAGACACTATAGTACTATAAATGAACTGATGTAAACTTGAGCTTTCTACCTATGAATGTTGTTAATTTTTACTAGGCTTATTTTTTCCTAAACTGTTTGACATTTGTCTTGCTCAGAATTACATACAGACATGAAATTGATATTTGCCATTTGTATACTGATTTGTGAATATATTTAATTTCTATTGGTGCAATTTGGAAAAAATGTAAAAAATCTCAGAATTAAAGTGCACTGAGCTGTCAGAGTTTAAGGCTTTAAATTTTACATTGTTCTTTGTCTTACCAATCCTCATAAAATCAGGGGGTATACGAACAGAAAATATATATTTTTTTTGCATATATACACAAAACACCCTATTGTCCACTATACAAGGGGGTGCTGAAAAGTTCTAAGCCAGACCAAATTTCTAAATTCTAATCATTATTTTGCCTCCGTAACTGAAAAGAGAATTATTTAATCTTGTAAAGTGCCAGTTTGCAGAATCATAATGCTATGTTTTGATATTGTTTCAGATCATTGATTGAACCACGGCAATGAAAAGTGTGGAATTTTCAAGTGTGGAACTCCGAGCCATCATTAAGTTCCTATTCCTGCAGAAGGAAATCCATATATGCATGATGAAAACATTGAGTGACAAGTGCTCTTCTTACTCAACTGTGAAGAAGTGGTGTGCAAAGTTTCAGCATGGAGATTTCAAGACTAAAGTGCAGCAAAGTCTGGGAGGCTTCAAACGGTGTCAGTTACTGAAATTGTTGAACATGTCCATGACCTGATTTTGGCAGATTGGCAAATATTGGCTAAAACAATTGCTGAAACACTACAAATATCAAAGGAATGTCTTGGTTTTATAATCCATGAGCAGCTGGTTAAGCAGAAGCTGTCAGCCAAATGGGTGCCAAAATGTTTGAATGCCAATAAGAAACGATGTTGAGTGGACACTTCTAAGTTGATTTTACAGCATTTTCATTGAGCTGGTGCCAATTTTTTGGAATGACTAGTTATTGTTGATGAAGCATGGTCATACCACTATGATCCTGAGATGAAACCAGTCCATACAATGGTGGCACTCAGGTTCACCAAGACCAAATAAGCTCAAGATCCAAAAGTCAGCAGGAAAGGTAATGGCCACAGTGTTTTGAGATCTGAAGGGTGTTGTAACGATGAACTATCTTCCAAGGGGCCATACAGTTAATGCAGAATACTGCTGTAACTTGCTGTACTGATTAAAGGAGGCATTAAAAGAAAAAAAGGAGAGAAAAGCTCACCAGATCTTGCTCCATCTGATTATTTCCTGTTTCTCAAACTTAAAAAGAGTTTGAAAAGGAAGCAATTTTCCAGTGATTTGGATGTGGTTGTAGCAGTGGAGCAGTATTTGAGTGACCAGACTTCAGACTTTTTTTGGCAGGATTACAGAAACTTCAGATACAATGTGCCTAATGTGTTGAACTTTGAGGAAAATATGTTGATTAACTTGTAAGTTTCATGGCTTCACATCACTCCCTTCTTGGTTGGAATTAGAACTTTTCAGCACCGCCTCATAGTAGCCTTATTGTAACTTCTGCCACTTTTTTCTTCCATTCAGGTTTTCACAATAGGATATGTGCCATAGCTTTTAGTTAATGGACAAAGTTGTGGAGACTTCAATACATTTTTCTTTACATTTTGTTAACAGTTTTCTGTGAGTAACACTGAATTTATAATAGCCACATTGATTGCTCTGTCCAATCAGCATACACATTTTTGAATATGTGTCTAAATGTTTCCACCATTTTTATTTCTTTGATTTGCATATACTATGTGGTAGGCTTGCACAGTTACTAATTTGCATGTTATTATGTACTCAGTAGCATGTGCTGCAGACTGAATTATTTAGATCATTTAACAGCCATGCAAACTATGTGTTATCACCACAGCTTGCACATGGTCACCTCCCATTTTAATATGCATTGTTATATATGTGTCTGCGAACCCCATTTTACTGTTTTCTGTGATACCAATTACCTTTTTATTTATTTATTTATTTTTGCTTTGATGTTTTGGCATGACTTTTAAATTTCAGAATTTTTTTTTTATTTCACTTTTTTCATTCCTTTTCTTGTATATGCTTTAAAGTATTACAGTAATAGTCTTCGGTTTCATATAAGTCATAGGAATTTCAAGGTACTTTAATCTCATGACTATTAATATGCTGACAATACCCATGCTCAAACTATACCTCCTTTTTCAAGGGAGATAGGTCAGACAGAGCCAGGCTCATTTTGAATACCCATCCACTCATCCAGGTTTGATTTGAGGAATGATGTTATAGTGGTCTGCTTTTCCTGTAGTGATACTCTGTTCTAGATTTGCGGGAAGCTCTGTGTGATGACTATCTCTTTCAACTGAGTTTTATTTTTCTGCTGGTGAATATTTAGGCCCTTGGATCTTATATTTGTTGGGCTATTACATCTGCAGAGATACAGGAGATTAAGGACAACAGGATCTCTATCGACTCATTATGTGTGGTATAGAAAACCACTCAAGAGTCTGTTAGAGACTGATTGATCAGACAAAGCTTCCTAAATCTCTGCCACTCAGGGTCTTTAAGCCAGAAATCATTTTTGTTAAGGACCTTTGGGACTGTTGCAGTTGTTTGCTATATCTAGTAAGGTATATCCTTGAAAGTGTCAATGTATTAATTAATATGTCTAATCAATGCTAATTATAGCAGAACAATGATTTCTTGAAAGTGGTGATGCACAAATTAATATGTGCAATCAATGCTAATTATAGCAGAACAATGATTTCTTGAAAGTGGTGATGCACTAATGAATATGTGTAATCAATGCTAATTATAGCAGAACAATGATTTCTTGAAAGTGGTGATGCACTAATTAATAAGTGTAATCAATGATAATTATAGCAGAACAATGATTTCTTGAAAGTGGTGATGCACTAATTAATATGTGTAATCAATGCTAATTATAGCAGAACAATGATTTCTTGAAAGTGGTGATGCACTAATTAATATGTGTAATCAATGCTAATTGCAGCAGAACAATGATTTCTTGAAAGTGGTGATGCACTAATTAATATGTGTAATCAATGCTAATCGCAGCAGAACGATGATTTCTTGAAAGTGGTGATGCACTAATTAATATGTGTAATCAATGCTAATTATAGCAGAACGATGATTTCTTGAAAGTGGTGATGCACTAATTAATATGTGTAATCAATGCTAATTATAGCACAACAATGATTTCTTGAAAGTGGTGATGCACTAATTAATATGTGTAATCAATGCTAATTATAGCAGAACAATGATTTCTTGAAAGTGGTGACGCACTAATTAATATGTGTAATCAATGCTAATTGAAGCAGAACAATGATTTCTTGAAAGTGGTGATGCACTAATTAATATGTGTAACCAATGCTAATTATAGCAGAACGATGATTTCTTGAAAGTGGTGATGCACTAATTAATATGTGTAATCAATGCTAATTGCAGCAGAACAATGATTTCTTGAAAGTGGTGATGCACTAATTAATATGTGTAATCAATGCTAATTATATCAGAACAATGATTTCTTGAAAGTGGTGATGCACTAATTAATATGTGTAATCAATGCTAATTGCAGCAGAACAACGATTTCTTGAAAGTGGTGATGCACTAATTAATGTGTGTAATCAATGCTAATTGCAGCGGAACAATGATTTCTTGAAAGTGGTGATGCACTAATTAATATGTGTAATCAATGCTAATTATAGCGGAACAATGATTTCTTGAAAGTGGTGATGCACTAATTAATATGTGTAATCAATGCTAATTATAGCAGAACGATGATTTCTTGAAAGTGGTGATGCACTAATTAATATGTGTAATCAATGCTAATTATAGCACAACAATGATTTCTTGAAAGTGGTGATGCACTAATTAATATGTGTAATCAATGCTAATTATAGCAGAACAATGATTTCTTGAAAGTGGTGACGCACTAATTAATATGTGTAATCAATGCTAATTGAAGCAGAACAATGATTTCTTGAAAGTGGTGATGCACTAATTAATATGTGTAACCAATGCTAATTATAGCAGAACGATGATTTCTTGAAAGTGGTGATGCACTAATTAATATGTGTAATCAATGCTAATTGCAGCAGAACAATGATTTCTTGAAAGTGGTGATGCACTAATTAATATGTGTAATCAATGCTAATTATATCAGAACAATGATTTCTTGAAAGTGGTGATGCACTAATTAATATGTGTAATCAATGCTAATTGCAGCAGAACAACGATTTCTTGAAAGTGGTGATGCACTAATTAATGTGTGTAATCAATGCTAATTGCAGCGGAACAATGATTTCTTGAAAGTGGTGATGCACTAATTAATATGTGTAATCAATGCTAATTATAGCGGAACAATGATTTCTTGAAAGTGGTGATGCACTAATTAATATGTGTAATCAATGCTAATTATAGCAGAACAATGATTTCTTGAAAGTGGTGATGCACTAATTAATATGTGTAATCAATGCTAATTATAGCAGAACAATGATTTCTTGAAAGTGGTGATGCACTAATTAATATGTGTAATCAATGCTAATTATAGCAGAACAATGATTTCTTGAAAGTGGTGATGCACTAATTAATATATGTAATCAATGCTAATTGCAGCAGAACAATGATTTCTTGAAAGTGGTGATGCACTAATTAATATGTGTAATCAATGCTAATTATAGCAGAACAATGATTTCTTGAAAGTGGTGATGCACTAATTAATATGTGTAATCAATGCCAATCGCAGCAGAACAATGATTTCGTTAGATATATGGATGACATTTTCTTATTTGTGTTAAATAGAAGGATTTACTGGCCTCTGTTGCTACATGAGGATTGATGGTGATGGAATTATTGACCCAGGTACCGAGGTCCAAAACCACATTTCCATTTTCATTTTGTAGTGGGGTATTGCTTATATTTTATTTTAAGGGAAGGTGCTGTCTGCAAATGATTTGCTATCATGCTGCAATTTAATAAGGATATTTTCAATACACCACATATTTACAGGGGTAAGTTGTTTGGTTAAGGGTGTGAGTACCAGGGAGGAACTTGATTTTTGGTTAATGGTGTGAGTACCACAGAGGAACTTCATTTTGGTGAAAAGTATGGGTATCACAGTGGGACTTAACACCACATTTGCAGTCACCTTCAAACCTGGTTAGCAAGAGGTCCTGCTGCCCAGTTTGGAGGTCCAAAAAGTAAATCCTGAAAAAAATTTGTCCAAACACTGAGAACCAGGGAATCCAATGGGAACTTACTTGTTTTCTGATTATGCTTCTGCCACGCAGACTGTGTAGATCCTGTCTTTTGTCCAGTCAGCTATCCATCTTTTTCTATCACTACATATTGTAAGGCATTCAGCTTATTTAAGTGCCTTTTCTGGCTGTAGTATAAAACACTTTCGTCAGGCCAATAAATGCTGTGTGAGCTGCATGACCACTATAAACAGCCTGTGTAACGCATTTTAGCTACATTCGTTAGGTAGGGCCTCCTCTTCATAAAACTAAACTGCCAAGGATCAAGCCTGGTAAGATTTTTAATATCATTGTTAATGAGGTCATTTTTCATATGCCCCATTATTTTGCAATTCATCCTCATCAGACTGACCTTAGAAGGGCCATCTTTATGTTGGGGCACCACCACTGTAGTACACCAAACTACGGAGATGCATCTTGTAGCTATGCTTATATTAAACAGCTTGTTAGTGGTTCTATGATGGCATGTTTGGTTCTGTTTATTAAACATCCAGTTATATTGCCTTGTGCAATGGAAGTATTTTTGATCTTGGATAGCACCTGCAGTAAATGTTCATATGTTATAATGCATACGCAAGGAATTCACAGATTTGTGGTATTTACAGAGAAGCTTAGGTGGTATAGTACAAGTTTTTACTAGGCCAGATGGGTGCTGTCATTATATGTTCTGTGTATTACTGGGTTGCCCCTTTCATTACTGATATATCTAAGGACATTATCAATGGCTAATGCTATTTTGGTAGTCCTAATAGGATTTCACAGATCTTCAACAATATTTGAATAATATCCTTGCTAATAGGAGATTGAAACTGATGCATAGTTTGAGGAGCCTTTTCATTTGTTTTCTTCTGATCAGGACTGCCATTCTTATACATATGCATGTTCACAAGTTTAGGTGCATAGCTTAGTACTAGGATAGCTGTCCTAGTGGGCCATTTTAAGCCTAGTCAAGTCACCCATGTGAGAATCAAACCCTACACCTTGTGTCTGTAATGTAAATGGGTTCCTATTAGAATGACAAAAACGCATTTTGTTGAATGCATTTTCATCGACAGAAAGACCGAACAGGCAAACAGCGAAATGGCTGTTCAGCAAATTCTTTCCCTAGGAAAGAAGTCACTTGACTGCTTCATTGCTTTGCTGTGTTCTGCACTGTAGTGTGGTCCCTTGTCCGGTATAGCTCCCGAGCATGAATGTGCAACAGTTACTGACCTTAGGGTTAGGGTATGGGTTAAGGTAAGTGCAGATGTATGAAAGTGTTTATTGTTTTATTTTTGTGTGTTAGATGCATGGCTGAGTTGCATGTGTATGTGTTTTCAGCTGTTTACTTTTGTTTTGGGGGGGTAGAATTAGGGTTAAGGTAAGTGTGCATGTGTTTGGAATTGTTTATGTAAATGTGGAAGAGCTACTGACCTTAGGTTTAGGGTCCGGGTTAAGGTAAGTGCATATGTTTTAAAATGTTTACTTGTTTTTTTTCATTAGATGTATGGTTGGGGTACGTGCATATGTGTACTTAGTTGTTTACTGTTTTTGGAGGGGGGTGCAATTAGGGTTAAGGTATGTGTGTGGAAGTGTTTCCTGTTTTTTTTTTGGGTTGGAACAGTGATTTCTTTCCCAAGTAAAGAAATCGCTGTTCTGTGATGTTGACATTTTCAGCTTTTGCTGAAAAAGGGACGATGAAACATCGTTTTTGTTTTAAGCACTCGATGTTTCAGTATAGACCCAAGGTAAACATCTTAACCATTATGCCAACCTCCCACTCGTTTGGCATGTGATTTTTTTATGAAGGTTTAGCAGCTATGTCAGCAATGGCGCTTTTGCAGACAAAGATGAATTTTGTAATCTTGTCATAGAACTGGATCACATTTGTCTATCTGAAGTTCTTTAACTCAGAGATATTGACAGAAGGGGATTAAGGGAATTTGATGATGAATGTCACACAATGTATGGCCTAATTTAATTGGAAAAGTGAAAAGCAGAGGGAATTGTTTATGCAGTGGCTTTAATTATGAGAATTGGATATAGTATATTTTTTCTATAGGGTGTTTGTTAACTATCTGTTCCAGGAAGGGTTTTTTTTAATATATAAAGTCGATCAACCTTTTAGTATATACTAAATTACAAGTATAGGTGTTTCACTTTATTTATGAGAAGTTGATGGCTCCAAGTGTAATGGAGCTCTTGTTTATAGGGATATCTTTCAGCACTTTTACAAATCTCGCAGTCATGGGGACATGGATGGAATCTTTTAGAAGAATATGCATTTATTGTCTTGCTTATGGTAAACCGCGTTTCTGAGAGCTCATTTTCTAAACTGATGGGAATCTATCTAGAGGTGACAGCCCTTGACTGATTGTAAACACCACTGTGGTTGCTATCAGGCCTAAATGCAATGCAGATGTAAATTCTATGTACAGAGGGCATCATCTCTTCATATTTAAACTAAACCTCGGTAATTACACAAATATCTGTGCGTTCCAGATGCAGGATGACCTCCAGCTTAGGCAATTTGTTGTTGAGACTCTGGCATTGATAAATTAGAGTTTGATTTGCTTGCTATTCAGGAACATCCATTATTTGGACTTTACCTAAAAAGGCAGGATGACGCCTGGAATGTACTTCAGCTAGTATGGAGAAATCTTGGAATTATTCCCCTAGAATGATATCAGATATTTTATCAATTGTTAAAGCCAGTTATCTTTTCTTTGTCCCTAGGTGTCATTCTTGGTGAAGGAATAATTCCAGTGACCAGAGTCTTACCTACATTTGTCATAAGAATAGAAAGTTCTGACATGTCTTTCTGCATATACCTCAGGGTACTGAATCCCATGACATCTATTCTCACATGAATCACCACTAAGACTGTGAAGGGGAATTTAAGGCCCTTGTAATGATAGAGATCCTATCACCAGAAGGACCACTAACTGTGACTATCATGGTTATTTGTTTCATCCATAGAGTGAAGTTTATTTTATTTACTGAATTCTTTAGCTGCTTTCGCTAACTTTTGCTTAGTATTTGCTAATATGCAGTTCATATTTTTTAAAGTGCATAGTGAGGGTACATTGATATACAAACTGGGTTGTACTGATATAAAGGAGGCCTGCTTTCAAATCATGCTAATAGCTTGTTCCATCAATGTACAGAAGTGTTTTTTTTTAAACTTTATTTTGTTTTTCCTCACTTTTGTTTTAATTTTTTATTTCTAAGAAGTTCATGCCTGGGAGTTGCAGTGTCCAAAAGTGCAATTCAGAAACATAATAAAGCCACATGGAGCAACATCTCATTAGCAACTTATTAGCATATATTTGAATCAAATACTTTGCAGTTTTTGTACAGCCACCTACAAGGATACACACATATATGTCTGTGCAAACACACACAAACAGCTGCAATCATACCCCCATGTATACATACATACACACAAACATGCAGACATGAAATATACACAGGTATACATGCATTCTCTCATACAAACACTTAGACACATACACACTCACAGATAGCTTGACAGTATATACCAGCTGTTGAGTTAGCAACTCTATTTATGCCATAGGAATGAATGGGTTTGTGCTGTAAAAAGACTGTGTACAATTGATTTGCTTCACTCTCCAAATACTGCGGTAAATCTATTTGTAATCACTCTGCTGCACCACTGCAATCCCAGCAAATTGCACATGGCTAATTATCCTTGGCAATTTCCCTGGACTGTTTGTTCTGCATGTGACAATAAAACCAGTTTGAGACTAAAGTGATGACATGGGCCTGGCTCTTCTTGGAGTCTTACAGCAGTCTCTGAATTACTTTAGCATAATTCACTGAGAAATATTCCTACAAATAGGATTCCACAATGATGTATTCTTTTCTGAACCTGGCCCATGGATTTTCAAAAGTAAGAAGCACAAAAGGACTTACAAAACAAGGGTTTTCATGCACCAGGCATTTCTTCAGGTTTTACATAGAAACACTTTCCAAAATATCAGGTGGAGGTGTTATGACTGGGTTTCAAAATGGTTATGAGTCTTGTGATTACTACATGTTCTATGATAACACCAATACTATAAACTGTGTAAGTGTGCCAATAAAGACAACCATGGAACATAACAATTATTGGAGTATATAGACCACCAAAATCAAATGCTGATGCCCTATAGAAATTCATACACTTCTTGCATGAAACATAAGAGGGAAGAATAATAGTGGCTGTGGACTTAAATTTGCCAGAAACAGATTTGACTAATATGCATTTAACAATCTTAGTAGGGAAATTGTTTACAATTTATATTCAGGAACAATAAAATAAAAAAGAAAAACTACCAGGGAATGGAACATACTAGACATTATATGTGTTCCTAAAGAAATTACTGTTACTTCATGTCAAGATTTACCACCGTTGATGCGCAGTGATCATGGGGTTATCAAGATTAACCTGTTGCTAGATAATTCTGCACAGAAAATTAATAACACATTATATGGAAGCAAAACATTTATTATGTAAAACTAATTGGACTGATGCAGTCAGTGGAAAAAGTGCAGAAGGAACATGGAAAGCTTTGAAAGAGAAATTAGTTTGAATAAAAAAATTAAAAAATATATTTTAACATCAGGATTTAAGCAGATATCAGGAGGATATATTTCTATAGGAATGAGATACTAGATTAAGATGAGAGACAAAAATATAAGAAATGGGAAAAAATTGAACTTCATCTTTGAAAACTGAGAAAACAAGTTGGACAAACAAATTAAGCCTAGTGTGAGACAAGATCAAGAATAAACTGAAAACATTTATAAATATATTGAGCATAGGAAGGGAACCATTTTATAGATGCATAAAATGTTTAAGGAGTAAAAAGATACAAATTGATAAACTCTGTGTAGATTCTAAAGTTTGTCAGATATGACAGATTATAGACATATTTACAAAATTCTATGCAAAATAGTTTGGCTGCACAAAGGAGGTGATAAGTTGTCCAGTGGAATCCAGGTAACTTCAGATACTAAAATCAAATTACATTGTATTGAAAAAGAACTATGCAAACCCAAGCCAAACAAAGCACAGGGAGGAAATGGAATTGGTAATAAAGACCTGAGAAGACTTCAGCAAGAACTTGTATTCAATCTATTATTTAGATCTATTAGGTTGTATAAATATGGGGAGATTCCTCAAGACTGGAGATCTGCACTTATTTAACCTGTCCAAGGGAAAGAGGTGTAGGAAAAGTCCAGAGTCAAAAATACTCTTACATATGCTTTCATGTTGTGGAAAAATAAAGGATAAGGTAATATTGGATAAGTTATTGGCAGAACTGGAAAGGCTGGGACTTGAAACCATATATCAGCATACATATGTTGAAAATAGAGCTAGTAGCTGTAAAATGATGATCTATTACAGTATAATAATGGCTATGAATGAAAAAATGTGTTGTGATATAATTTATATAGATTTAACGTCAGCATTTGACAAGGTCATACACAAAACACTGATCAGTAAATTAGAACTAAGTACTGATGTCCTCTTTATAAGATGGATAACTGCATATCTGACAAATAGGACATGGCAAGTATCATACATCAATTGAACAGGTGAAATTCTTGGTTACAGTCAGGCCCATACTTATTTAGATTGTATCTTGCAGATCTGTCATTTCATCTGAGGTGCTCTACAGCCTATATGCAGGTGATATGAAATTGGGTAAACTGATACATTTGTCACAGATACGGCATATTTGCAAAAGAACTTGACCATTTGGGCACAGAAGAATAATATTCTGATAAATACATAAAAAACTAAGTATGTCAGATTTGAGACACATACATTGAAATGTGAATACTTAATATAGCACACAGTGACTGAAACTATAAATTCACTTAAGGACCTTGGTCTATGCGAAGATCTAACTTTGAGTTTTGTTAATCATATCATCCAGTTGATTAATGATAGTTATATAACTATAGTTCATATAAAACGGTTTATAAAATGTAGGAAATCAGAAATGTTGATGTCATTGTTCATCAGTTACATTAGACCCAAACCTGAGTATGGAATAACAATATATAAACCAAGCATGAGTAAGCAGGAAAGAGTACAGCAGAAACATACCATAGGCATCCATGGATAAGAAAATTTGAATTATGAAAGATTAAAATATCTGATCTTGTTCAGTGTCTCAGACAGATATTTTAGGGTAGATCTTAGTAAGGTATATAGGATATTTAGAGACAACTATGTTTAGGAATAGTTGGGGTTATCAAGCAAGCAATAATGCCCACAAGGGTGTCTGTTAATGTGTAATTAATGCCTTTCCAGGGGTGTTATGAGGCCCTCTGCCTGTGGCATTGGGCCTCTACACCCTTGGAAGGGCATTACTTACACATTAACAGACACTCTAGAGGGCATTATTGCACTTAGAGAACAGGCTTTCTGTAACATTGTGTTTTACTTACTTAAATATTTTTAAATACTATATTGTTTATATGTTTTGGTGTAAAATAGTTCCTCCCCCTAAAGTTAATGATGTTAGAGGAAGCATTTTACATCCAAAATATAGCACTTTAAGAAATTCCCAGGTATTTACATTATTTTTTGGTTCCTTTCTGGTGTTGCACTTAATTTACTTATCACCCAATTCCTTAACAGTAACGCACATTGCTGAAATATTATTTATTTATTCTTTTCGTGGTTAGGGGTTGCCACAGCAGATCACCTGTCTGCTTATGATTGGCAGTGGAGTTTTAAGGTGTTGAGGTGCCAGCCTGGCGCCCAACCTTCCGGAGAAGGCACACACCCGCACACACACCTAGGGCCAATTTAGAGTGTCCAATCCACCTACAGCATGTCTTTGGGATGTGGGAGGAAACTGGAGCAAACCCACACAACCACAGGGAGGACATGCAGACTCTGCACAGAAGGCACCCCAGCCGAGGATTGAACCAGAGAACCTCTTGCTGTGAGGCGGCAGTGCTAACTGCTGCACCACCATGGCCACCGCTGAAATATTATTTACTACTATTATTAAATTGTCCAATTTACAAAAATAGTGCTTAGTTTTTGTGTTAAAGCATCAATTAAATACTCCTTCCTTAGATTCAAGCCCATTTCACATGCTGTTTCTGCATCTTTAGTATCTAAAGAATGTACAGTTCCCTCTGCACAAAGAAAATAATTTCCTCTAAAATTACTCACTATTGGTTTTACAGTAGTATTACTTGTAGCAATGGAAATATCCACATCATTACACGTAAGCACTGACGTTTCATCACTAGCACCAATAATAGAGGTTCCCTCAATGTACATGCTTTCACTATTCAAACTGGAGGATCCTTGTAAGGTCTTACTAGATATGGCTTGTTTTAGCAATTTAATTTTTGCACTGTTTTTCACAGCTGTCTGGGAGTCTCTTAACTGTGCCAGGGCTCACTGTCACTCTTCACCATCTCTGTCTCTCTCACAGACACACACACACACACACACACACACACACACACACACACACACACACACACACACACACACACACACACACACACACACACACACACACACACACACACACACACACATATATATACACACACACACACACACACACACACACACACACACACACACACACACACACACACAGACTTTATTTTAAGTTTCTTTTCTTTTTTACTTTACACTCACTAAACAGCAAAAACGCTGCTTAACAAATGTAAAATAATGCATCGCTTGATCTCACTGTTCACTCAACTCAACTCTCTCTCTCTCTCATACACACATACAGTCTCTTCTGCTTTCATGCATGCATTCACTCACACATGCGGATAGAAACATAAACACACTCATATACATACATAGACACACAAACTTTTTTTCTGTTTATTTTTTTTACACTCATTAAACAGCAAAGTGCTGTCTAACGAGTACAAAATAATGGCTCGACCGATCTCGCTTTCAGTCACATGCATGCATACATTTACACACAGACAAACGCACACACTTTTTCTTTTAATTTTTTTTTTTTTTTTTTTTTTAATTTTGCACTCACAAAACACCAGAAGTGCTGCTTAGCAAGCGTGAAATAAAGGTAGACTTTACTTTTCCTTTCTGAGGTCCAGCTGTCGTGGGCATTACTTCTACATTAATACCCTACTGGAGAATGTTCATTCTCCAATCAAAGATGTAATCTGCAGATTGCCCTTTCTCTAAAACATTGTAGGGAATCATCACACTATTTTCTATAAGAATGATACTTGTACTAACTGGCTGTCGGAGAGAGCAGCTGATGCATGGAATAGACTACCAAATTAAATTAAAGCAAACAGCAGTTTAAATGTTTTTAAGAACAGCCTGAATAATTATTATGGAACAACTGTTTTGGTATATTGGCAGGCTAGAAGGGCATTAATGCCCATTTTTGAAATATTTGTATGTATGAAAGTAAAAATATGGTCCACTCACATGACCAAAAAACAGAGTGAATAAACACAAAGCAGCAAATAAATATTGTAATGTTTTAAATTGGTTTCAAGCTGTAGCTGTGATTTAAGCCTGGTGTTACAGCAGTTTTCAGGCTCATTAATCCAATTTTCTTCAACAGTCTGAGTTATTGGGTACCTCCTTCAACGTTACTACTTATTATAATTAAAAAAAATTAAAATTGATTTCTGTAGAAATTCTAACTATATCATTGAATTCTTATCTTGAAATGACTATATGCTTTTCCAGCATAATATGTATCTCAGCAAGCTAAGTAAATTACATGCATCTTAACATAGTCAGCAAAGCTCATATGAGTCTGTTTTATGAGTTACTGGATATTCAAAAGCCTTGTCTTCAATAGAGATGTTTTATGTCTATATAAATGTGAGCAAATGTTGAGGTATAATTTTAGCTATAGTGTCTTTAACAATGTTGTCCTTTTAGGTTTATTGCAGTTTTAAAAGAAAAAAAATTGGGGTGCAACTTACACCATTCATTTTTTACTGTCAGCAGAGATAAAATTAAACTAAGTATTTCTTAAAATATCACAAATGATATCTAAATTAACAAAAACTGTTAAAAGTATTCTGGTCTATCCCACGTATGTTTTATTATCATTTAAAGTATTATAAAATGGAGGTAGGATAGTACATATTAGATCTAATAATCTCAAGCTTGGTAGAAGTTCCTGTCTATCATATCAGTGTTTAATAAAATAATTAATTTTCCTATTGTCATTGTATAAACTCTCATTATCAGCTATGATGTGCAAAATCTGCATTATTTATCTTTTAATCACATTTTTGCTCACATACCTTAATGAATGCATTCCACTCTGATATTATACATTTTTATATTTGCTTAATATCATAGTCTTTAAACTTCCATTTGTATTATACATGACATTAAGATCCCTACCATTAAAAGAAATAACAGAATTATCACATTTTAAGAACTTTGTTCTATTATTCATTCTGCCTATAAATGTACTCAGTGATGTAGTGTCACCTTGTCAAACAAGGCAAATGTGTCTGGCATAATGGTTAAGGTGTTCACCTTACAGACACAAGGTGCAGGATTTGATTCTCACAGGGTAATTGGCTAGGCTTAAAATAGCTCACTAGACTAGTACTAATCTATGAACTTAAGATATACAAACATTGCAGAAAATACAATTTCCTTATACCGATGCTATCAAAAACAGCCTCTAGTTCACATTGAGCCATTACTAATTTTGCATAAGAATTTGTGAGTGATATGCCCATAACGACACATACCAACACCGACTTTTCATAAAAATAATTTATCAAGTTATTTTCAAAAAATGAAGCCTAATTATGAACAAACTAAATTAATTTCTGTCAGTAGGCCACTAAATATTGACAGATAAGCACACATGCTAATATTCAAGATTTTAAAAACAATTGAAACAGGTGAAACACTGATATATCACATTGTCATGCCAACTGTAAAAAATGTTAGTACTAGTCAGAACTAACTTATTCAGAACACGTCCCAGTCGTCTTTTTAAGCAGATATTTTGGTCTATTATTATAGTACCAATTTGTCTAGACTGATATCCTTTACCTCTGTTTTAGTGTAATCAGATTATCAAAATGAAGAAAAGAAACAAAAATGAGTATTCTCTACTCTTTAATCTGTAACTTCTCTAAATTAAGCTGCTGAAAGACATACACCTTGTAAGAAAGTTCCTCTATTTCAGTGATGCTAGATAAGCATGTATATAATGGTTACTGTTAAAGCACCAAACTTTCTTCATGAAAATTTTCATAGCGTGAAGGGTTTTCTAAACTTAGTTTCGGGATGCTGAAATTTTCAGTTGCTCTGAAATGTTATTGAACTCTACATTTAACATACCTGAGGCCAGTTTGTTCGGTGTACTGGATTTTTTATTTCTAGTACAGAATTAAAGTGCATTAACAAGAAATTCTGGTAATGCCTGTACAGTTCAAAACACTGTGAAACTGCAAACAATGACTTAAGATTTCATATACGAAGTCACAAAGCTGAAACAAGTCTGCTCCGACTTTCTATTGCTCAGATTGCACTAATATTTCTGGCTATTACTTGGCTATTATAACAAGTCATAAGCATTTCCATTATAATTAACAGTTCCTAAATGGCCTTAATATATTTATGCTGTCCGCTTTAACCTTGACATCTAGTATCCCGCCAGTTCCTACTTAGTTTTCTTAAAACAAGTGCAATATTTTTCTTAACACCATACTGTTATTTATCATGACTGAAAAAAAAATAGAAGTTACTTCTTTTTTCCAAGAAATGCATTGAGATCATTCTCCCTATCAATTTGACTTTGTTACTGCTGTATTTTAAATTTTTCAGATTTTAAGGTATGATCCACATATCTAAGTTCTGTAAGTTGAAGTTTACATTTGATTTTGCTTCAGCTAGAGGGTCTTCTTTCTGATCTTGTTTAGTAAGTCATTCTCAACATCAAGCTCTTCTCTAGTGTAACCTCATACTGTTATGTTATCATTCCTACTAACAGAACCAACATACTTCATAATGATCTGTGCAAAAATTCTGGAGCATATCAGCTGGTAATAAAATATTCATTGGAAGTATCAAAAA
This sequence comes from Protopterus annectens, assembly GCF_019279795.1. Taxonomy (NCBI): domain Eukaryota; kingdom Metazoa; phylum Chordata; order Ceratodontiformes; family Protopteridae; genus Protopterus; species Protopterus annectens. The sequence continues at coordinate 153,559,445 of NC_056749.1, read as the reverse complement.
TATGTAAACATGTGTACCCCCACCTATAAATTAATATCAAATAGCTTTGAAGCACTTATAAAGCTTCATTTGCAGAGATCATTAGTTTCTATAAATCAGGCAAATATTTTGCTTTTTTTTTTTTTACAACAGACTATGTCAGTTGTACAAAGGAGACATATATCTTCTTCCAGATCTAGTTAGCCTGTGAGGATTTGTGTAAATCCATTGTTTCTGACTTCAGAACATCAGCAATGCTGTTGATAACTTTATTCTATTATTTGTTAATCGTATGTTATTTTTTCTATTATTCCTATTATTTGTTAATCATATGTTTTTTTTCTCTCCTTGCAGTTTAAGATATTTATTGATAGCATTCTGCAAAGATATAGGAAGTTATATTCAGGCATGCACTACTGCTACAACTGTAAGACCTGACAGAGTATAGTAAACTCCTGGCAAACATTTCAAGCCGGTAGTAATTTTATTTTTGCTTATTTTCTCTTTCACACTGTAGGTTCACATTCACGGAGTGAATTCTTTTTCACATACTTGGCCTTTGGCAAGCTAAATGACCCAATAAAGATAGTACAGTAAGGCCGGTATTCATAGTCAGTTGCGCAAGTGTAATAGGGGTAACCTTGATGCTTTTTAATGAGTATAGCAAAGGCAAAATTCAAAGAAGCCATTTATGCTAATGTGGAATGTTATAAAGCATAGTATGCTAATGAGGCAGTTTTGCAGTTCATATCCAACATCTGCAAAGTACTCACATATTTTGTAAAATGCGATGCTTCACCTTTGGCATTGGAGTTGCAATCTGCGAACTTGCCCCGAGCCACCCCTTCAGTAGTTTGTCCAAGTTGTGCAAGTACGTCCGTGACAAAACAATTATTTATTTCCACCAGCAACCCCTTAATTTGTCTAACGTACGCACAAGCTCTAAAATGACACAGCAAACTATTTTGCCCAGTGATCATCATGCACAAGCACTTCTATGGCAGATAAATTAATTATTTCCCCAAGTGACTCCTGCAGTAATATTTCCTACTATGCACAAGTATCAGAATGAAATATTCACCCAAGTGACCCCATCATTAATATCCTATTAAAATAGCAAATTCTACAATTTTGTCTAACAGCCATCCTTACTTAAAAGCATGTTAGCCTTTAAAGAATATTTCATTGATAGATTTAATAAAACTGTGGAAGTCATTTTTAATTTGTGGATGAAATTCTACCCCTTTTTAACTGGTGGTTATAATTTCTGAAAACATGAGAACAAATCAACTACTATTTTTTTAATTCAGTTGCAATACCTTTTAGTCTTTGATATGATTGGCATTAAAAGTATTTTAATTGATTATTGGAAGATAATCACGGGTATTCACGATTTAACAACAAAAAAAGGGTTTGAGTGATAGACCAAACTTCAGTTATAAAAGACACAATAACTTAAAAACTTTGGTTGAAATGTCACAATTTTTGTATAATGGACAACTGAATACACAAATTGTGACATTTTCATGTTTTTCCTGTAAACAATGCAGGTATATTTCAAACAATAGTAATGTTCTTTTGAGCAGCCTTAACAAGTTCATTACAGTGATGGGTAGATTTCCTTGCCAACTAGAAGTGGAATATTTGGCCACTTGGAATTCCTGTGTGAACTTTTATGTAGGTAAAAGTAACAGAAGGCTCTCACAGAGAATCTATGAGCATTTACAAAAATAAGGATGTAAGTAACACTTTGGCAAAACACGCTATAGATGTTACAGGATGTTCATGAGGTTTTCCTTATTTTGTTTTAGATCAACTTGAAAATATTCATTTTGGAAGTGATTTTAAAAGTTGATTAGAAATTAAAGAAGTTTGATAGTAAATAAGTTTGAGGGTGGTCAAATCACTTTGGCTCAGTTAAATGATTAATATTGAATGTTTTTGTAAAATTGTCAGTTTTGTGAATGGATATTTATTATTATGTATGTAACTAGATTTAGTACTGGTATAACTTATTGATGATTTATTTTCAAAAGTTGTGTTTATGATTGGATTATGGTTAGTTTTATGTTTTGATTGGTACTGATAAGTCATGTGGCTGTTCTAAATGTTTTAAAAGGGATTTCCTTTACCATTTGTGTTCTGATGAAGTTCTAAAGTGTATTAAAGAATGAAAGTCCTAAAGTAATATTTGCATGGTTCACCTTTCTGTTGGTTGTAACCCTTCATTAATATGTCCAGGTATGCACAAGCACTAAAATGAAACATTTCTCCAAGTCAATCCTTCTGTAACATTTCCTAATATGTACAAGTATGAAAATGAAACATTCACCCAAGCTCCCCATTCACTAATATGACCAGGTTTAAACAGATATCAAAATAAACATTTATCCAAGCCACCCCATCAGTAAAAATGTCCAGGTATGCAGAAGCACCCACTAATCTCCTCACATGCTCCATCTCTCCTCAACTCTCCTTAGTCTACTTTAAAACTGCTCTTACTGGTGTAAGGTTAGGGCTATTTGCACAGATTTATGCAAACTAAATCATTATAGAGTCATGTCTATGAGTCAAACTTATACGCATATGTGTAAATCCACTTAACAGCGTAGTAGCTGTCCCCCTATCATTTATACATTCACCATGATATGCCTGTCATTATTTAGTGACAGTAATCCACAACAATTTGATAGAAAGCAATGCATTTTACAAGGGATAGAGTAATATATCTCTTAACTTTTCTTGTTAATCCAGTAAACCAAAATACCCCTTTCCAGGAGTGACCTGAGACCACTGTCTAGTTAAGAGATTTGCTAATTTTTACAGAGTAGGAACATGGAGATGGAATTGAAAGCATTCAGACCCTATACTTTTGAATACAGGAAGCAGTTTGCTAATGGCTCAAAACCTAAAGTGCCAGACAGCCCCAATTCACTTAAAAAGTTAACAGAGCTACAGGTGTTAGATGTACATGCATTTTCTGCACTATGATTCCTATGGAAACTCTAATGACTGTCATTATTGATGAAAATCCTATGTGATTTATCAGAAAATGAAAAACGTAGTGACAGTTTGGCAGTTAGTACAGGGATTAAGAATCTATGCTGTACTGGCTATACTGAGCACCTCCTCTTAAATTAAGGGGCACAGGATCTGGTTCTTTCAACCTCCATTTGCCTACTGTGTGACTTTGAACAAATCACTTAACCAGATAGTTCTCCTAGGTTGCCCCTACCTAGTTAATACACTGGTTAAAAAAGAAGGTCCATAGTATAATAAATAAGAGGTGCTTTTTTTCCAGAATAATAAAAGTAATTACCTGTATTATTGACTTACTGTAATCCTTTCTGATGTCTTACGAGGTAAACTGTATACTGTGATTATGATGCACACATGTATGGTCCTACCTTTGGAAGAGTAGGAAAGGTAAGCCAGGATAATCCTGGTTGCATTTTCTCTTGTTCTTCTCTCTTTAGGGAAGACAAAATATTTCCTAGGGAAAATGGACTAAATGTTCAGGTGTGCACACACACACACACACACACACACACACACACACACACACACACACACACACACACGGGACTCAGACACACTTATGACTCATTTCAGAAATCATCCATTTGAAATTTAGCTTAAGGAAAGAACTGATATTTGCTTTTTCTAAAACAAAACACCATGCTTTTGCACTGCTCAGATTTAGCTCCAGGAAAGGCTCTCATTGACTTGGATGTAGAATAATCAAACCAGTGAAAGAGCTGTGCAAAACAAAGCAGCTATCTGGCTCTGATCTGCATCCAGGCAGATACTAGGAATTGAAGGTGGGAGAGGTAAATGGAAACATTTTTTTTCATTTGTGGGCCTCACTTGCCAGCAAAAGGCCCTAGCCAACTACCTGGATCACCTTGTGATAGATCAGTCTGAACATATATGTAAAAGACTTCCAGAATACCTTTGCCTACTACTTTCAATATTCTAGGGGGAGGGTATAGAATCGAAGGTTATTGGCCACAATCAGTATTTTCTAATATTGTGACTAGATTAACTAGATTTTTTTTATAATGATGCTGTTGAGGGGGATATGAGATGTTCTGTGAAACTGAAAGCAGTAAGTATGTGAGAGACTAGCCACATTGTATCCAACTCCTTGAGAATGTTTTGTTATCTCTGCTGCCAGTGGTGTATTTAGGAAAGCTGTTATTGGAGATACTTGACTCTAACTGCTACATTGTTTTGCATTGTTCCTGAAGTGAGGTTTGGAGATACATTAAATAATGTACATGCTGAATACTAGTAAAATGTCTAGCATTAGTTAGAGGTTTCAGATATTCTGTAAATTGTGTTATTATATGCAGAGTTCATTTTTAAACACCTATGTCTACAAGCGTATTAAATTTGCTGGGCATGGTCTGTACTCGTAGCATGTTGTTAAGACCTGGAACTCCTTACCTGTATATATCAGGTCAATACCTTCCTTCCAGTCTTTTGAAGCTATTCTGAATTCGTCCATATCCAATATCAACCCTAGGGTAAACCATATCCATAAATATGAACAAGTACCTATTCGTACCTTATACTTGCTTACTCCACCTTCTTCAGTCACTTCCTTAGTTCAATCAATTTCTCTCCCCTGACTCTATGCCACAACCCTGTTTTTTCTTTCTACTTCATATTGTGATTTCAGTTTGCATTATACTGACTTACCTATAGTTTCTCTAAACTGGCTAAAATTTCTCTAAATATTAAATTATTGTTATATAAATTGAATCTATTCTAACCAATGTATTCGCATTAAGTCTAATTTATTTATTTATTTATTTTTATTTTATTTTATTTTACATTTGTTTACCAGGATAGTCCAGCTGGACATATGTCTATTTACAGCGGAGGCCCGGGGAGAAAAGCTTCACACTAATTAACATAAGCAAAAATAGTTAAACATGTGATAAGAATACAATCATATATGCAACATTCTGAGACATAAATACACTAAAGCATCAATTTTGATAAAAGCATGCAGTTATATAATATTTGAAACATCTTCTGAGAAAGATACTTGATATGATAAATACTTGATACTATAATTTAGTATAATTTAAATTGTAGATATATTTATGTGTGTGTATATATTTTTTTAAGATTATAAAATTATTGCTTTTAAAATGTTTTTATAATACTTTGGAGCTTTTCTTCTTGGGTTTCCACTGAAAATGGACATGTAATTTAATCAGACTTTGCCAGTAACAAATGCCAGTCAATCAATAAAAAAAATTAATCATGCACTAATTTTATCAATGCTTTTGGAACTTTGAATCATCATGGGAATGCCCAAATCAGCTCAATTATGAGTTTGTCATATGCTTTCTCTAAGTCTAGGAATGCCCAGTTAGACTCTTTCTTCATATCTATCTATATACTTATCCATCGGTCTCACTGAAAATATCTGGTCAGTTGTGCTTCATCCTGACATAAATCTTAACTGCTCATCTCCCATTTTTCTCTCTAATAATCTGTGTATTTGTTTATCAACTTCTCCATAAATTTCATGCAGTGTTGTAGTGGGATTGATACTTCTTCATTTCCCCTTACTCCTGTTCTTACTGCTTCTAGGGTGGGCTCCGCTTCTTTCATTGTAGGCTGTGTCTGGGCAGTGAAGCTTCATTGGGGATGTATTCATTCACAAGATCCTGGAAGTACTCTTTACATTTGCCTTTGATGTCCTGTGGACTGGTGAAAAGGTTGCTTCTGACATTCCTTATGAAGTGTATTTGAGGAATATCTTTGTTAACTGATAAGGTTTCTTTGCTCCATCTTCTGAGTTGACTTTCTAGAAGCCTGTGGAGTGCCTCTGATGCCTTATTCTTCACTGCTGTCACTGCTGTCTTAGTCTCTTTCCTAGCCAACCAGTGTTACTTCTTATCTTGGTTCATGTTTTCTATCTACTACGTGTTCCTGCATTCCTCCTTTTTTCTTTATTTACCTCAAACTTCTACATTCTACTGCCAGCATTCCTATCTTCATTATTTCCATATCTGACTTAGCTGCATAGCTGTTTTTTTTTTCTATGCTTTCTCTCAAGGCAACTTCCAGGTCTTCAATCTGTCAACTTTAGAGATTTTTCTACCCACTGCTTGCAGCTCATTGTGGAAATTGGTGGTTTATGCTGTGGGCAAATTATTTCACTGGGGATGACTTTGCAGTCACTGATTTCAGCCCAATTCTCTTTCCTTACAAGGAGAAAGTCTGTATGAGTTGCATGTCGGACACTTATGTGTGTGATCATGTGACTCATTCTCCCTTGATGAACCATGTGCTGGCCACCATCAAGTCATTTACTAGACAGACATCTAGAATGGCCTTTCCTTACTTATTTTAAAAAGAACTACACCTCATGGAGAGGGGCATTCGGTGCTGATCATAGACTCACTCTGTGGATGACTACCATTTAGCAAAGGTCAATTAGGAAACACGGGTATGACATGGCTAATCTGACAAAGGCCCTACGACCATTAGCCTAGTAACCACCTATGAACCAATGAACTTCTTTTCCAGTGTTACGGTCATAACATCAATATCAGAACAAATGAAAAACACTATTTATGGAGTTTTATTCCACTGACTTGAGTCCAGTTTTTACTGATGCTAGTCACTATTGCCTTTTCAACCATTTTGAATATATTTGCCATTCAAATGAAAGTAAAGCAAATTGAAAAGAGAAACATTACAGTCTACTATTACCAAACGTATTTTGGAAAAGATGAAAGACCAACTAATGAGACTATTTGAAACATGATTTCTATTAGTAATTTGTAAACACCAAATAAATAGCAATTCATTTTACTAAATATACTTACACCTGGGACCAGTAAGAACAACAAATTATAACTCTGTGACAGATCTGGAATTTGTGATCCTTCACAGTTGACCTAGACAACTCCAACACAAAATGACTGTAACTTCTTCCAAAGGACTGTTAATGAAACTGTAATATATTATCTATAAGAACCACTACCCCTACTTCCAGCACCTGCTCCTCCCTAGCCATTCAGTCTCATCTCACCATTACTGAGATGCACCTACATTTAAGTTTAGGTCCAGTTAGCAAATTTAAGTTGACAAATGTGCAAAACACTGACATTTAATTCCTCAAATAAGCTAATTAAAAAAAATAGCCAACAGTTACTCACATTTTCAAACTCATTACTCAAAACTATAGAAATACTGTTATTACACCTCTACCCAGGGCTGATTCTCCCATCTTCCATTCAGGTTAATGACCCATCATAAAACTTTGCATCCTGAGAAAAATCCTTAATATACAGCATGATGATTGGGTCTCCTGAGAAAAATCCTTAATATACAGCATTATGATTGGGTCTCAAATCATAACCTGCTTATTATGTGTTCAGGACATAGATGACCAGGAAATTCACTTCAGGAGCAAAGCTTGACAGGTGATTATTGGCATTCCTGTTGAGAACACAAAACAGAGGGCTAAGATCAGAGACCCAGTCATAATTCTTTGTAGTGCATGGAACTTTATCTACTGCATATACTATGAGGCCCCCATCCCAAACAAAAGTGTAGGAGCAGGAAATGTTTTACTTCCTTTGTTTATAAATTAGTGAGCTCTTAACGAACAGCAGCATGCATCTTATCCTCTTTGGTTAAAAATGCTGGGCAAATCCAAATGTAATGAGGCAAGAAAGGATAACAAAATCAGGGAGTGTTTTTAAGTACTGCTCTATTTCACTTAAACCTTAATAGAACAGGTTTTATATCAGCATACGTTATTATGAACAAGACAAAAATATGAATCTCTAGTGTCTGACATTATCGGCTGACTATAAACTCTGTGAATTACTAGAAAATCCAAAATTTTATGAGACACAAGACAAAAATATGAGGCAAAAACCAGGAACATTCTGCATAATCAGGGACAACTGAAAGGTACAGCAAGCAGAAAAAAGTGCTTTTCTGGCATAAGATAAAACAACTTTTTGAAATACCCTTTGTTCTGCTGCACGTTCTGTTTGTGAATGTTTGAAGAGCTGTTTTAAATACTGATGTTGTTCTTTGCTAGATAGGACTATTCACTGTTAGTTTCTAGTGTAAAACCCTATCTTAATAGCACTTATGCTGTCCTTAACAAGGCACTCCTAGATGCAATTAAGATCACATCTTGCACTAGGGAAGCATTTGTGTCTTTTTCCAGATTTCAGAGCATAATCACAGAGCTCTATGTATTACACAGACGAATATGAATGGTTGTATGATCGTAACCATATTACTGTGTGTTCAACAAACGGATGCCAAAAATTTTACGTCAAGACTGAAGCCTTGGAGGTGAATCATTGCATCCATATTGAGAACACACAATAAAGGGTTATGATCCGAGACACCTGGTCATAACTGTTTGTAGTATGTGTAGTCTTAACTACTCCATGTACTCTCAGTTACAAAAGAGAAAAAGGCAATGTGTTTTATGTCTTTGAAAGCCATTAAAACACTTAGTGAGTGCTGTCACATAGGCAGCAAGAAAGGACATTTCACAGGCAGTTTTTAAGTAATGCTCTAATTTAAATAAGTTGCTTACAGACTAACATCAGTAAACATCAATGGGAATACAAAGAAAGTAATTTAGGGACTGACGAAACATTCCTTTATACCAAGCCATCACATCACTTTGGGGGGTGGCAGGATGTTACGATTGCTACACAACTATGAAAGTGTTGTTACGGTCAAGCCTTGTGCTACAGTATTGTGTAAAACAGTTTTATCTTTTATCTTTTTCCTGATTTTTGGAGCATAGTCGTGGTGCTCCATGCAATACCATATTAAAACAGCGAATCATTAACTTACAAAAATAGGTATTTGAAGACAGAATTTATAGCTATTTTAGCATTATGTCATGACCAAAATCCAAACCTTGGGCTCTATGTTCCTTGGTGACGGATGATAGGGAGCAGGCCACCTTGTTTGATTTAAGCCCTACTCCTCCCATTCTCTAACACCCATATTCATATAGTGCATTGAAGGTCAGCTCCCCTCTTTGGACCAGAGAGTGCCGCCCCAAGATGGGCACACACATCCTTACCCTGCTGTTTCAGTCATCCATGCTACTTATTGAACACAGGTAGGCTGGGTGGTGGTTAGAACTTTATCTCACCTATTCATTCTCCTTGAAGATTTAAACAGCTAAACACCCTCAAAGATCTTTGAGTCAAGCTGCTGTTCATCACAGTTGAGAGGATTCAGTTGGCATGGTTTGGGCATATTGTGTGACGGTCTCATATGTACCTGTGATGGGAGGTATACCAGGCAAGACCTACTATAAGGAGGTGTTTGGGTAGATTCAGTAAACACTTGAGAGATTCCATCTTTCAGCTTGCCTTTGAATGCACAGAAAAAATTTGCAGTGTACTTTGGAGTATTTTGTAGATAAGTAGGTCTGGTCTTGACTGCTTGTTGAGGTACCATCACAACCCTGGCCAAGACTTGGATGGATGCATCAGGCAGGAAAATATACAGCAGAGCAGAGAGATCATGTAATGTAATGTAAAAATGTACTAAATAACATTGAAATTCCAGATTGTAAATGTCAAAAATTGTTACAGCACTGATTTGGATTTGAATGATTATTGTATTTCAATATAACAAATGCAATATTTAATTACTTATTTTTTTATGACTATTAGCCACATGCAGACAGCTGTCTTCCTGGCTCCTTTACCACTCATCCATAGTGCCCCAATTCTACTTTCCTGTCTCCTCAGATGTAAGCTTTCACCAATAAAGACCTCTGAATTCTCAGAAGATGGAACCAAGTAGCAACTCCCCACAATAAACACGTAAGCAAGGATTGTGAACAGGGGAAGAAGTCAGGGCAACAATCCACCACAGTGCCATGTCTGGATATAATCCCTAAACAATATGTATTGATATAAAGCATTCCAGTATGCAATGGATGGATGTCATGTAATTCCCTTCTTTTCTGGGTCTACTATCATACTAGACTGGTGGGGACTCCTGTCTTCTATGAAACTATGACCTAGCTGTGGGTGAAAGCACACCCTCCCAATGATCTAGAGTAATTTCCAAGTAGCTTTTACACTGTATTGCACTGCGGCTGATCATTATGATGGTCCCTATTCATTCCTAAGCATGCACTAATAGTACTGAGAATATATGACATGGTCTGTTGACAAACAACTGATTGATATGCACTGAGGTAAAGATACACACTGCCCTTATGTTTTCATTAAGTAGTAAGCAGACAACTGTCCCCCAATATGAGATAAGGGAGGCTTACCCCCTCCCCCAAAAGTAGAACTTTAGCGAAAATATATCATTATAAAGAAACAGTCAGGCCAATGTAACCAGTACTGGAAAACAAACCATATAATATTTATTATATGTTTATGTAAAATGGTAGGATATAAAGACACGTCCTTACATTATGAGTATCATTAGAAAACATCAAATAAAGTGAAGAAAATAATACAAAAGAAGGACAAAAGGTGTATATGCATCATATTTGAGTACTTAGGAACACTGATTTCACAATTTATTGTATCGTTATAGGTTAGAATAGATGTTGCAGCTGTGGCAAATGTGCAGAATTTAAGTCAGACTGACTGTATTTCGACTACTAACTAAATTATTTAACATTTAAGCACACTACTTCATTTTTCCACCATGGAAGACTCAGTATTCCTTTGCTATGATATTTCCATGATATTAACCATACAGATTGTGCAACAGTTTTGCACAGTATTATTAAATTATCTTGTCTTATTTTTGCTATCTCATATATTAATAAATAGTGCACTGCCCACCTCAAAAAGGTTTCAGGCCTTAATTTATGGACTGTGTTTGTCATGGTCAATTATTTGTTTTAAAGATAGTTTTTTTTCAAGTAATGGAGTTAATTCATTTCAATCTCTAAACAAAAAGCCAGAGTTAGGCTGCCTTATATGTAGTCTCAGACTATAGTGTAAAAAAATATATATTTTTTTCTAATGTGGTCATCAAACCATGACAAGATGACTGCTGTTATCCATGAATATCTTCAGATTGCTAGAGGAACAAGGACACTTGAAGGACAAATGTGAAAGCATACTCTTGGGCAATTTAATCATAAACCATTTAGAATGTCGTGCACGCATAAAGTTTGATGATCACATTTTATGAAAACACTAAAGGCAGCTTTATGACACATTTTATATTTAAGACATCTAAGAGTTTAAGATGAATTCAGACAAAACACAAAACATATATAATGGCAGCCAGAAAAAACAATCATATCAAGCAAAGACATTTGGTGCACTTGGTCCTGGTACTTTTAATTTCATTATCTCGGTGATACTAAAAGATATAATAAAATTGTAACAAATTAAATGATATAAATCAGATATTAGCACATTAAAATAAAGCACATAACCTGATTCATCAGCAGTATTTATGTTGCATAAGAAATCAGTTCAGATATATTTCTGCAATAACATTATATATTTCCCATTAAAACATTATGCTATAATATGTTTTAGACTCATCTATTCCTTCACATCTTTATTTTCCTCTTAACTTGCTTTTAACCTTATGTAATCCTGCATCCTGTGCATGTTGAAATATTCAGTACTGTGGTATAAAGTATACTTATTCTGAGTGCACATATGTATAGAAATAGTGAAAGTGTGTCAAATATTTCTTCTTCACAAATTCTCCATTGTTGTATTAATTTCATGTATGCTGATCTTCCCTAATTAAGTACTAATGTACTGAGATATTTGGATTGCAGTGAATATTTGTTGTACCTGTGCTATGTTTGCATTTATTGCCCTGGTTATGGATACAAAGGTTTATTGGAACAGTTTACTTTGTCAGTTAACAAATGAAAGCAAACAAGCAAGCAAACAATTACATATTTAAACAAACAAATAATTCAATTCATTTCATATGCTTTTGCCAGAAAAGTAGTAGTTTAACCTCATAACTCATACAGTGTATATACAAACAATGGCACACTCCAATTACAGGATTCATAGGAATGAAGGCAATTGAGTTATTATGAGCATTCACACCTTGCTAGTACCCCCTTAGGTCATATCCACTTTCTCTAATATAGTTAACCCAGTAAAGGCAGAGGTGAATTTGTGGGTGCCTATACAATTATCTAGGCCATTTTTGAAGAATGATAGTACGTCACACTGCTTAATCTTCAGGGGCAGTCTGTTCCAGAGGTGGTGGTTGGGGCATGATTAATGGCTCCACCACATTTTATCTATCTGCTGGTAAAGATTTAGGTCCCTGATTCTAGTATTCGTGGAGCTATTAGACTTATGGAAATATTAAAAGAGATACAGGAGAAATAGAAGGAAAAGTATAGCTTTCCCATCAAGAGTTTCTAAGATACTGAAGAAAGGAGAGTGCTTCTAGTCTCTTGTGGTAGCCCATGATCTTCTTACTTAGGAACACATGGGACCTTTATAATTGCTTTATGTATCCAGTGAGGTACACCCTGAAGGAGGACAGTGTACTCAATAACTGGTGTAATTAATGCTGATTATAAGGGATCAGTGACCTCCTTAGATATATAGATGACATTCCCATGACAATCAGCTAAGGAGTAGGATTTTCTGATTACTGTGATCAAAACAGAGAGTTGTACATGCATTATCTGTTTTTCCTAACAACATCTTCAGTTTGAATTGGGGTATTGTCTATGCTGTATGCCGAAAGGGTGGGTTGTTTACCAAACATGACAATATTGTAACTTTTTCTATTTAATTTAAGGCCATTTTCAGTAGTTGGTTATGCACATATGTAAATTTTTGCTGAAGGTTTAGGATATCACAGAGGGACTTGATAATAACTCCCATTTTATAATCAACTGCAGACATTATTTCAAGCATTGTTTATTAGCTATTAATAACACCAGCAAACAACAACAACAACAAAGCATTGCATTTGGCACTCACATCTAAATAACAGAATACCACAAGAAAGATTTAGATAAAAGATACATGAAGTGAAATGTTTTACCACCTTTGTCCTTGTAATTTGAGATGTTCACTGGGAACATCACTAAAAAATATACACACCAAAAGGTTCACCTAAAAGACAATATACATCTCCTCCATCCCATCACCTTTTATTTTTGACTGAAACTTTTTACTATCTTTGCCCTTGTGGTTTAAATAGCCAGTTCCCCTGCAAGTATCATAGCGTGCACAGTGAATAATCTAAAGGCAAACACTTCAGTGCCCTAGCATTTAATCAGTAGTCCTATAGTCGATAAAACTCCTCCACTAAGACGTACAACTTACTGTTCTTTTGGAATGCTCTTACTCCAGCTATTGTTTATCTAGACAACCCACTATTGTTTCCCTCCTCTATTTTCTCTGGGTCAATGCAAGCCTTAATAGAAATCTTTACTGCACATTCCATTTTGCTAATCTTACCATAGTACCAAAAATAAACTTCCACAGCAGCATTAAATTCTTCTCTTCATTTATGTTTCTATGTACTCCTCACATTATTGGATTTAGTTTAACACTCCCCTCCCCCCACTCCTTTAGAAGGTTACTTTTTCTTAAAACTCCCAGTCATTTCACCATGTTGAATTTCTAGCACTTACACCATATTTCTCACCTATACATTCTCCAGCATAATTATGATTCAGTTACCACTCAGCCTTCCATTATCATCCTTCGCAGTCATCATTCCCCTGCACACGCGGTCCCCACTGACCATGTTATTGGCTATGTCATCCACATTCGACTCATTCACTCTACCCCCTTCTTAAAGCCAAAATATGTTTATTTATTGTCAGTCTGTTAACCGGTTAAGTCCACTTTGCCATACAGAGCAAAATCATATACATTTGCTATAGCAAAACTAAACTTCATTCATATTATCATCATGTTTCAAGAGCTACATAAGTAAGATGGCAAAACACTTGCTAGCCCTTCCTCCCAGTTTCTATAGGAGTGCCCATCACATCAACTCTGTCCATACTATTTCAATATGCAGATGATGCTACATTCATTTGATTCACTCTGTCCTCAAAGCATCTACTGACCACAACTCAAGAATCCTACTGAGCAACAGAACAGTAAATAGAAAATGCTCACCTTAGACTTGATGCTAATAAAACTAAACTGATGTTCTTGCTCATGATACTAATTATAAAAATCCAAATAGGTTTCTTTCCTCTATTCAAGATATTAACTCTAACCAGTTTTCCATCATAAAGTTGCTAAAAAGTTTGATATTCAAATAAGTGATGTCATAAAGAAAAAAATTATCAAAGGTTTAGAGTTTTACACAGAGCCAAGCCATTTCACCCAGGCTTAGGTCATAAATATATTGCCCATGTTTATCTCCTACCAATAATTCTCTACCAAGAATTTTTTCATGCTAACCTACAAAATTGCCTTCTAGTAAAACATGAACAGTGCTACATTAAAATTTTCAAATTCACTGGTAATTTTCCGAAAAGTTTCCCATCTTTGTCTTGCACTCAAAAATAAACTGGAGTAAACTGGGTTCTCAAAATATCTTAACTTCCTTTAACTAAAAACTGTACATTCCATTTTTCACCTCCCAAATGATTACCCTCCTACAGTAGAAAACCCCCAGCAGATCCACCTACTCGGAAAATAAATTCCTAACACAACAATCTGAATCTCAGAACTCATCAGGAGATGGTCTTCACGCCAATCCTCTCGCCAAGATTTGAAGTAATATACCTAGATACTTAGGGAAATAAATAAGCAGCTCTTCTCCTAAATCTTAAATTATGTCAGTGTTTGGTCACAGCTGGCCTCCATACCCCTCAGCTTCTTAATGCAAGGCATCTGGACAAAGCATAAAACAATTGGGGAGCAAAGGCTCCAAAATAGGGTCAAAATGTTGCTCTTAAATACTTAGAAAGTTGCTAGAATAATAGGATTTATATAAACATGCATTTTTTCTGAAATGTAAATGTATGTCATGATTTAGCGACTCCAGTCCTCAGTGATTTGCCAGAAAACCACAAATTGTATAAGGAACAGACCTAAAATATAAGTAAAAAATCTGAACAGTTGAGAGGTATGCTGGCTGCCTACTCTGCTAGCTGCACTTTGTGATTACATATTTGTTACTCTCCTTTTTACAGTCCCTTGTGACCAGTCTGCTCTAATTACATATTACCAGCTTAACTAACTTACAGTTTCACTCCTACACAAATGTCCCCACCGCCGTCGATCTTCCTAAGATCAAATAAACACAATTTCAGAACCTACTCCATTGCAACTACTTTTAATAAAATAAATTAAAACCTGCATTTCACATTAATTTATTGCTTTATAATGTAATTTTACCCCCTTTTAAGAAGCGTTTATATTTCATGTATTTATTCATCTGTCTGGCTGTGGTGAATACGTATTTTAAGAAGAGGGAGGAGCATAGGGTGATGTACAGGAATGGAGGAAGATGTACACAGGTGGATTATATCCTATGTAGGAGGGCCACTCTGAAGGAGATTGGAGACTGTAAAGTGGTGACAGGGGAAAGTGTAGTTAAGCAGCATAGAATACTGGTCTGTAGGAGGACGTTGGTGATCAAGAAGAGGAGGAGGAGTGTGAAAGCAGTGCCAAGGATTAAAAGGTGGAAGTTAAAAAAGGGTGATTGTGAGGTGGAGTTCAGGGAAGAGTTAAGACAGGCACTGGGAGGCAGTGAAGAGTTACCAAATAGCTGGGTAACTAGAGCAGAGCTAGTAAGGGAGACTGCTAGAATGGTGTTTGGTGTGACATCTGGACAGAGGAAGGAGGACAAGGAGACCTGGTGGTGGAATGAGGAAGTACAGGAGAGTATACAGAGGAAGAGGCTGGCAAAGAAGAAGTGGGATTGTCAAAGAGATGAAGAAAGTAGACATGAGTATAAGGAGATGAGACACATGGCAAAGAGAGAGGTGGCTAAGGATAAGGGATATGGAGAGTTGTATGAGAGATTGGACACTAAAGAGGGAGAAAAGGACCTGTACTAATTGGCTAGACAGAGGGACAGAGCTGGGAAAGATGTGCAGCAGTTAAGGGTGATAAAGGATTATCAAAGGAAAAAACAACTTCAAAAAGATCAATACACGGCAGGGTCAGGTTAACGCACTTTAATCTTGCAGCAAGGAGACAAAAATGTGCTAATACAGAGTTTGTCTAACTAGAATCAGGAAGTGAAGCCATTCTTATACATTTCTTACAAGACTTTGCCTACCAAGCTGACTTAACAAATCATAAGCTCTTACAATATTATTTCATAGCAGCTGTTTGTTCATGATTTTCTGCTGACACTGAAAAAACTTCCTAAGAAAAACAACGTGGCCTTGATGACCACCGGTCAGATACAACTTTTCACTATGCAATGTTACCATTCAAGGTACTATGGCTAATTTGAGCACAAAGCAAGTACAGATTATTGTTCATTTCTTCAAGCAGTCTTTGTTCAACTGTATCTATCTTTTCTGCAGCTGTGCGTGTTCTCATAACACAAACAGAGCTGATTGTTCAAGTTCAGTAACATTATAGAAAACAGTATTGTTCTTTTCATTATTTTCCTATTTCCTGACCTAGCAGATAATCACCTGCTTCTCAGTATATTTCCAAAAGCCATAAACATGAATTTTGCTGTGCTAGCAAATACTAGGTCAGAGAGAATCTTGCAGTTTCAGAAAGCATATTGCAGTTTGAAAAGCATCTTGTAGTTTCATACAAAACTAAGCTGTACATAAAATAGAATGAAATGTGTTAACCCTTTTAGCTTCTAATAAGCACTAAACTCATACATTAATACATATTTTTCTGACAGGATAGTGAGGGAAAAGTACTCACAAGTGAGGAGAGTGTGTTGAGTAGATGGAAAGAGTACTTTAAAGGGCTGATGAATGAAGAGAATGCGAGAGAGAAGGTTGGATGATGTGGGGATAGTGAATCAGGAAGTGAAACAGATTAGCAAGGAGGAAGTAAGGACAGCTATGAAGAGGATGAAGAATGGAAAGGCTGTTGACCCGATGACATACCAGTGGAAGCATGGAGGTGCTTACGTGAAATGACAGTGGAATTTTTAACCAGATTGTTTAATGAAATTTTGGAAAGTCAGAGGATGCTTGAGGAGTGGAGAAAAAGTGTTTTGGTACCTATCTTTAAGAAGAAGGGTGATGTGCAGAGCTGCAATAACTACAGAGGGATAACATTGATCAGTCACAGCTTGAAGTTATGGGAAAGAGTAGTGGAAGCTAGGTTAAGAAGGGAGGTGATGTTTAGTGATCAGCAGTATGGTTTCATGCCAGGAAAGAGCACTACAGATGCAATATTTGCTTTGAGAGTGTTGTTGGAGAAATACAGAGAAGGTCAGAAGGAGTTGCATTGTGTCTTTGTGGACTTGAGAAAGCATATGACAGGGTGCCAAGAGAGGAGTTGTGATATTGTATGAGGAAGTTGGGAGTGTCAGAGAAGTATGTAAGAGTGGTACAGGATATGTACAAGGGTAGTGTGACATTGGTGAGGACTGCGGTGGGAGTGACAGATACGTTTAAGGTGGAGGTGGAATTACATCAAGGATCAGCTCTCAGCCCTTTCTTATTTGCAGTGGTGATGGACAGGTTGACAGATGAGATCAGACAGGAAGCCCCATGGACTATGATGTCTGCAGATGACATTGTGATATGTAGTGAGAGTAGGGACCAGGTTGAGGAGACGCTGGAGAGGTGGAGATATGTTTTAGAGAGGAAAGGAATGAAGGTCAGCAGGGCTAAAACAGAATATATGTGTGTAAATGTGAGGGAGGGTAGAGGAATGGTGAGAATGCAAGGAGTAGAGTTGTTAAAGGTGGATGAGTTTAAATACTTGGGATCAACAGTTCATAGTAATGGTGAGTTTGGAAGAGAGATGAAGATGAGAGTACAGGCAGGGTGGAATGGGTGGAGAAGAGTGTCAGGAGTGATTTGTGACAGGCGGGTACTAGTAAGAGTGAAAGGGATGGTCTACAAGAGGGTAGTGAGACCAGCTATGTTATATGGGTTAGAGATGGTGGCACTGACAAAAAGGCAGGAGTCAGAGCTGGATATGGCAGAGTTAAAGATGTTAAGATCTGCACTGGGTGTGACTAAGATGTACAGGATTAGGAATCAGTATATTAGAGGGACAGCTCAGATTGGACAGTTTGGAGACTAAGCAAGAAAGGCGGGATTGCATTGGTTTGGACATGTGCTGAGGAGGGATGCTGGGTATACTGGGAAAAGGATGCTAAGGATGGAGTGCCAGGTAAGAGGAAAAGAGGAAGGCCTAATTTCAGGTTAATGGATGTGGTGAGAGAGGACATGCAGGTGGTTGGTGTGAAAGAGCATGATGCAGAGGACAGGAAGAAATGGAAACAGATGATTTGCTGTGGTGACCCCTAACGGGAACAGCCGAAAGAAGATAATGATTCATCTGTCTTTATATGTACCTATATAATACTTTAACTGTCACATATTTAGCCTGCTTATCATTCTACGTTAACTATAACATACTATATAAATATATTTTTTTCTGTTATGGAATTTTTCTCCCAAGGCCAACACTGAAAAGGGGGTTTTGCGTGGCCTAGTTAGGCAATATGGGTAAATAAGTAATCACTTTAGTTAGACATACATATTTCCACACAATCCTTCAGTAATAATTAAGGTTTTGTTTACAATTACCAGATGCAATGACAAGGAACCTAATTAAAAATAGAGTTCAGTCTGTTACAACTTCTCACAATGAGATATCAGACAATGAATCTAAAAATCTCAAAAATAATTGCATTTATTAAGATTTATTAAGCAAAAGCATGGGACAGTAGTCTGCTAGGAGTTTAGAAGCATTGTTTTCTAAAAATAAAAAATATATATTTTTGCTGTAGGGTATAATTGGTTTGACTATCACATAAAACAATTTTGTTACATATTAAGGCATTTTGGTTTGGGACGTCACTTTGCTGGATAACGTTATGAAAGCAGAATAAATCTCATAGATTACATAGTTGCTATTAATGCTCATCATGAGATGAGGCCTTTCAGTTTCTTCTGGGGAAAACATGTTAGCTTCCCTATAACTCATCAGATGCAAGTGTATAAGGTTCCTTATGACTGATTTCAACTCCTAGGTCTTTTATATCCTGGTCATTGCTTTCTGTAGGGTATCAGTGCTGGTGCACTTTCTAGATGTCCATCTCTAATGATTGCGATGGACATCATCTTTTCATTGTATATGTGGCACTTTGGAGTTGGTGTATATATTTCAATGGATGTGGTAAGAGGTACAAGTAACTTCTAAGGAGTTCACCCCATTTGAAATTTAGTGTGACACGTGTTCCAGGGAACCACCTAACCATGCTGAGAAAACTTCAAAAGAAGGAAAAACACCACTGGAAATTATTACACAATACTGTATTAAGTTGCAGGATAGAGAAATTATGGTTATGCCTAGATTAAAAGAACACATTCAGAAATCCTGGGAGGTGCGACCAGTTTATTTTTTTATTTATTTATTACATTTGTTAACTAGGTAGTGTTCGACTGGGCAAGTTGCCCGTTTTCAGCAGAGACCCAGGGAGAAATGCTACAGTACTAAGATACATACAAGTAAACTAAAACATTAATACATGTTAAAATAAGAACAGGAGTAGAATATAACAACATACAGTAAAATGAAATAACATAGTGGCATTAATACAAAGACATATTGTTACCATAGTTGGCCTTGGGCATAGGCCAACTAGGCAGCCGCCTATGGTGCCACTGTAGCAGGGGTGCTTTTCCAGTAAATGATATGGTGTAAATAGACCAGGTAGGGGGCAACAGGTGGTATGGGGAGGTGGTGTAGGGCAACCTTTTGCCTAGGGCACCACTTGACCTAAGGCAGACCCTGATTGTTACAGGGTAAATAAAGTATCAGAAAGCACAATTAGTCCATAAGTTCTTGAGTCTGGATCACTGAGCAGTAGCTTCTTGGTTGATTGAGTATGAAAATGGAAGCTGACTTGAAGCATTGCTACAGTTACATATGATAAACAATAAAACATGCCATTGAGTAACATAAATCATTGCAGCAGTGACATTAGAAAATAAGTTGAGCAGTAAAACATGACAGACTATGTGGAGAAAAGTTAGTAGGAGAGCTGAGATTATCCTGGTGAACAGCACGGGCAGAGCCAATTATCAATAAGGTATTCCTTTAGCTTTATTTTGAAGGAAGAACAGCAGGGCATGGTTTGTATGCTTAGAGGGAGAGCATCCCAGGACTTAGCTATGTTATTAGAGTAGAGGGAGTCATCATGGTAGTTGTGGTATTGTGTAATTATGAGTACAGGCTTATCAGAAGACCTAAGGTATCTGGTGTTAACCTGCAGTTGGACTAGGGTAGAAATTGCTTGGCAGTAACTGGGGTTGTGAATGAATTTGTGGGTGAAAGAAAGTTAGTTGAGTGTCAGCAGGTTGGAGAGTTCTAGCCATCTGAGTTGTTGAAGAGTGGTACAATGACAGGTTTTGTGGGGGTGATTGATGGCAAACTTTGCTATTTTGTTATAGCAGGACTCAAGATTAAGACGGTCAGTTTTGCATACTTTGTGAATGCATGTGAGCAGTAGAGAAGGGTAGACAGCAGTTGTGATCTATAGGTGGCTAATCTGACTTGGGGTGTTAGGTAGGGTTTGGCCCTATATTGAGCATCAAGTAGAGCATGGACTTTTTTGATGGTTTGGGACATGTGAACATCAAATTTTAACCTTTCTATTGTCATACCTAGGAGCTTGACCTGATATGTGGGCTCTTTGGTCTCTCTCAACTATTGGCTGATTGCATGCTTAGGGGTGGGCAGTTGTGCTTGTAAGGTTTGTTGGAGACAATTAACAACTTAGTCTTATTTGGATTTAGAATGGTGTTTTGGCAGAAAAGTTTCCATTTCCTGGAATGATTTTTATATCTTATTCTGTAGTTCTAGTGGAGAAAGGGCAGAGCAGATAAGGGATGTCTCGTCTGAGCATTGCTTGACTGAGGCATGTTGGGTTTCTGAGTTTAGATTATTAGTAAATAAGATGAAGAAAAGGGGGCCCAAGTATGGATCCTTGGGTGCACCGGTATATACAGGCAGTAGTGGGGAGAGACTGTTCTCCCATTTAGTAGCCTCTTGGCGGTTAGATAAATAACAGTGAAACCATGCTAGGGATGCTGAACTAAGATTGTGTGAACCCAGTTTATTAAGCAATAGTTGGTGGGAAATGGTGTCAAAAGCTTTGACACATCCATGAAAATGGCTGATACTAGTAGTCCTGTGTTCATAACGTGATGTTTAGTGTTGGTGAGGGATATTATGGCTGTGCTTGGGTCTAAAGCCATGCTGGGTTTCGGATAGAAGTTTATTAGTGGTAAGGTAGTTCAGGAGTTGCTGATCAATACATTTCTCTAAGGTTTTGGAGGATAGCAATGGGGCAGTAGTTAGAGATATCTCTAGAAGGGTCACCTTTGTGAAGGGGGATGATGTGTGAGACTTTCCAGAGTTGAGGAACGTATTGTTCAGAGACTGAGCAATTGATTAGTATGGACACAGGGTAGGCAATGGATGGGGCTGCAATTTTTAGGAACTCATTTAGAAGTTGGCCAGCTGGAAGGCAGCATGGTTTTAGTTTGCCGAGGTGCTTTTGATGTATGAAGTTTGAATAGGTTGTAATGAGAAGAGTTGAGTAGGGCTAGGGTCAGGGGGGGTTGTGAGTGGTAGATTTTGGTGGCTATCTAGGAAGCTTTTGATTGAGTTTATGAAGTCTGAATTAAGTTGAGAGCATAAGAGTTCAGTGGTATTTTATGTGGAAGGAGTGGTGGTGGAGTTTTTACCAGGGTTGAAGAGGTGGTTGATTGTTTGCCAGAACTTCTGTGGGTTAGGTAGGTACTTTTTTTGAGAGGTTTGGTAGTAATGTTTCTTATCACTAAAGATTTGTTTCTTTGCTTGGTTTCTTAATTGCTGATAGGCCGTGAGGTTGTTGTTGTTTTTAGAATATCAGTAAAAAGCCCTGGCTCTGTCTCTTTTTTTTGATTAGTAGTTTAGTGCTTTGTGACAGCCATGGTAGTTGTTTTGATTCGATGCAGATTTTTCTTTTGGGGGCAAGACTATGTAGTATTTTAAGAAATGTATTGTTAAAGAATTTAACTGCAAGGTCAAGAGTTAGGTTTTGTAAAGGTGGCCAGTTACAGTGTTCTAGTAATTGATCAAATAGGTCATGGGAGAAGTGTTTCTTATTGCGGATGCATTTAAAGGAATTTACGTATTGATTTTGAACTTTTTTCCTAAGCAGATATGTAGGGGCATGATCACTAAGGTTTATAGGTAGGAAGCCAGCTTTATAACCTAGGTTTGGTTTGTTAGTTAATATCCAATCAAGCAGGGACTCCTTTATATTAAAAAATTTCAGATTTAGAGAATTTAACCTTGAGACTCAGGTGTTAATATTAGTGCCCCTCCCCACAGAAAAAAACATTTCTGACTAAGAGCTAAGGGCCATTTGAGGTGATTGAAAGAGTAAATGAAGCGAACAAGGTTAGACAGGCAGGATCTGAAATGGTGGGACCTGCATGAGCAAGTCCCAAAATACAGATTCTGAATGGCAGAAAAAACGGACTTGTATATACCAAGTCTGAGATGGCCATTTCAGAATATTCCCTTTTCTCCAAGGTATGGTGATCTTGGAGTTAGCATATAAAAGTTCAGTGGGTATAGCAGCTTGCCATCTACATTCAGCGTGCGGGGAGGCTTGAACAAGTTTAAAGAAGAGTGGTGTTTGAAATTTGCTCTTCTCCTGCATTTTTTTTCAGTCTGTGGTACTCAGCCTACCTTGAAAACCGCCAACAAGCAGTACTCTGGAAAAACTCACTATCTGCTCTACCTATCTCCTTCCTAGGACCTCAAGGATCTATACTAGGTCCACTTTTTTTTTTTTTTTTTTTTTATTTGATCTATCTCTAATCCTAAACAATACCATCAACAATATGCTGATGACTGTATTTGTACAGCTTTAGCTTAAACCCAACCAGAACTCAGGCTCTCACACAAACAACCTTCTCAACCATTGAACAGTGGTTCTCAAATAGATGTCTTCTTGGTTCTTCAAAAAAACTTCTTCTACTCTCACAAACCTAAAACAAACCCACCTACTCACTTATTCACTATCAATATAAGTGATACTAACCACCACATTCCACCCACTACAACACCCCACCATAAGTGTTTATCCATAACTAATATTATTCAACTCAATATCATCAAAACAATAACAATAAATAATAATAATAAAAAAAAGGTTCACTAAAAAAAGCAAAGCCCTCCACACCTCTGAAGCTCTTGGACACCCTTAGCCAATCACATCTTATCTCCACCCTTTTGTATCTTATCTCTCTAAAAGTAACTAATCTCTCTAAATAAATCTCACCAAGTCTACCATCAAATTGCTACATTCTCTCACAGCATCTATCACATAAAACAACTCTGTATAAACTACCACTGTATAACACTAAATAAACCACATAATAAATCCTAACTTCTTAGCAGCAACAATAATAACTACAACACAAATAAATCAACCATCAAAAAATCCCACTCCAAACAACTCCTAAAACTCCCTACAACTTGGTCTAAACAAAAAAATTCTTAAGAAAACTCTACTAAAACTACTAAACACTACTCTAAACTAACTAGGAACTCTTTTCCAACTCATATTTGGTAAAATCTGGAATAATCTTTCTTCCATCCTCTCTCTCACAACTCTCAAACTCTCAAGAAACCACACCTCCATACATCTGACTAAATCTTATAAATTCTTCTTCTTTCAATCCTAACTCTTGTTTCAATCTTATAATTCTCTTTCTCTCTTCTACATAACTACAATCTTCTGTCTAATCACTAAACACTTTGACTACAAAAAAAAAAAAAAAAATAAAAAAAAAAATAAAAACAAATATATATATTATATTATTATCAACTATGTATATTGAATTATTTTTACTTATATCATTTATTGAGAAAGCAGCTATTGCCTTCCTTTTTTTTTTTATTTGCATTCTTTGTTTTCTTTTTGTACACTTTCTGTACTAAACTTATTACCTGTTCTTATTTATTTGTTTGTAAATATGTCATGTTTATATCGTTGTGTCTGTTTGCTTGTTTTTTCTCCTCGGGCTCCACTGAAAATGGACACAAATCAAGCTGACTAGACCCGCCAAAAAAAAAATAAAAAATAAATAAAAATAAAAATTATGAGTTCAGATATTTAATTAGGAAACCAAAAGCTACAGCATATATATCATGACAATGCACCAAAGGCATGTTAATAATTAAGCTCTGTGGCGAATTTGAAAGCTTAATTTCACAGTTAAGTGATTGCAAAATGCAGGATGCCTATTGTGGAGTAGTTATCCTTATAGGCTGTCCAAACCCGACGGAGTCACTGGTTCTTCCTGGAACCAGCAAGTATGCCAAAAAGCATTGTATAGGATGAAGTCTGATAGATGAAAACACTCGTTACTTTGAATAAACTGGACAACTTAAAGGTTAAAGGAGGATTGCTTCGTGTTTTCATTGCTTGATTTGGAGAATGTGTACATTGTACTCTGGTTAGCTCTTCCTGCAAAATACCTGCAGGAATACAACAGTGGATTTCATAGGTTCATAGGGTGATACTAGGCTATCTGCCCTAGGGCATTTATAAGCCTCGCCAGAGTATGTTTGGCTTTCGCCACCCTTTTAGATTAGTTGACTGTGCCTCTGTTTAGTAGGTCAAAGAAGGTAGCCCTTTTAAGGTTTGTTTACTGTACGTCTGTCAAGCAGCGACACAGAAGAGATCCCAGGGGTAAACTTATGATCTCCCATCCATTCGTCAAGATTTCTCTTGAAGAGGGTCAGTGAGGGGCTCGGATTTTGTTCCAGAGTGAGGGGAGCCTCTGGGATATGAATCTGCCCCTCCAGCATGTCCTATTTATTTCTGTGCTGAGGTTCAATTCCCTGGAGCGTGTAGCTCTAAGAAATTTAGATTTCCTGAGGTGAAGCATGTCCATTAATTCTGGGTTGGACATGGCTTTATATGTCAAACACAGATTGCCTCCGAGTAGGTGGTACACAACTGAGTAGAGCTGGAGTTTCTTTAGCCGAACTGCATAGGGCATCTGTTTGAGCCCCTTGATCCTCTTGGTGAGATACTTTTGGGGTCTTTCCAGTTGCTGAAGGTGTGGGGTAAGGTACATCCCAAATGGGGCATTGTACTCAATTATGGACCTAATAAGTGATGAGTAGAGGGGCACAATGAACTCTTTTGATCTAGATGTGAACCTTTTCATGATAAGGTGGGCTATATAGAAGGTCTTTCTAACCACTTTGGCAATGTGATTGTCAAAGGAGAGATTGCTATCTACTTGGGTCCCCAAGTCCCTAATTACTTCTTCCATACTTAAAGGATTACCACCTATGTGGTAATTTGTGGGCACTTTGTTTTTTCCAAAGGGGATGACTATGCACTTTTTGGCATTTAGCTTTAGGCCATGGCTCTGACACCAGTTATCCGTCTCTGTGAGACCCTGTTGGAGGATGCTTGTGTCAGTCAGAGAGTCGATTATAGCACCCAGTTTGCAGTCATCTGTGAACTTGGTCAGCCATAGTCCACCCGTGTTAGCCTGTACCTCAGAGAAATATATACTGAACAAGAGAGGTCCCAGGACTGAGCCTTGTGGGACACCACTTATAACGGGTTTAGAGTCTGACATGGCACCTGCTATTCTGACCATGTGGGTTCTATCCCTGAGCCAGTTTGCAACCCATCTTGTGACATAGGGGTTGATATTTAAGCTGGTGAGCTTATTTATGATGCCTGAGTGGGGTATTGTGTCAAAGGCCTTTGCAAGGTCCAGGTAGGCTGTGTGGACTACCTTCCCTTCATCTATGGCTTTGGTAACTGTTTCAAAGAAGTTGACCAGGTTCAAGAGGCAAGATCTGCCCTTAACAAAGCTGAATTGGGTAGGATCCAGTGTCTGGAGGTTCCCAATATCTTTGTTTATGATTTCCATGATGATACGCTCCATAGCTTTACAGACCAGGCTAGTCAGGCTTATAGGGCGATAGTTTCTGGGGTCTTTTGTGGCACCACCTTTGTGGAGTGGGACCACTGTTGTTGTATGCCATTCCTTGGGAACATATCCTGTACTAAGGCTGAGATTGAACAGTGACTTTATATGAGGGTTTAGTTCTTCTTGGAGACGCAGCCCGGGACACCATCTGGTCCCATTGATGCTGTGTTTTTAGCTTAGGAGAGGGCAGCTCTCACCTGTGCATCTGTAATCTCAGGAAGGCTACACTCTGTTGGGATAGACATTTGCTCTTTTGGGGGGAAAGGGGGGAGAAGTTTGTGCTGAACCTTTCGGCCAGGATGTTGGCAATGTCTGTGGGTTCAGTGAATTTTTTGTCATTTTGCACTAACTCAGAGCATATCTGGGAGTTGCCTCCCAGGTTTCTGATATAACTAAAGAAGGCCTTGTGATTATCTTTAATGTCTTGTGCAATTTTTCTTTCATAGCTGGCCTTAGAAGATTTTATGAGGGATCGTAGTTTCTTGCTAGTACTGATCAGTGACGCCTTTCCTTTTTGGGATTTTGCTCTGTCATGTAGTAACTTTCTCCTTCTGTTGTATAGCTTATTTATGGCCAAGGTGCACCAGAATGGTCTCCTGCCTTTGGAAGAGTGAGTCTTGGTTTTATTTGGGATAGCATGCTCCATGCATTCCTGTAGATGTCCATAGAATGCTTTTGTAAAGGATTCTGCATTTTGGGCTGTTTTGTCCACTGGCCCGGGGAATTTGAAGGATTCCACCTCAGTTTTGAGAAGTGTGAAGTTTGCTTTTGAGAAGTTCTTCACAGTGGTTTCCTTGGCTAGGGGTGGGGGCGGAATATGGATGTCCAGTGAGATTTGTTTATGGTCTGATCTTACCAATGAAGGGTATACCTCTGGTGTGGAACATAGAGGCCCCATGTTGGTGATGACCAGATCCAGCATGTTTTCCCCTCTTGTGGGAGTGGTGACCAGTTGTTCCATAGCATTTGAGTTTATAAATTCTAGGAACCGTTGGGCGAGGGTGTTTGGGCTTGAGTAGTTTTCCCAATGGATGTTTGGGTAGTTGAAGACACCCAATATAATAGTGTTTGGAGAGACCTTCATATTCTCCAGTGTTCTCAGGAAAGCCGAGTGAGGTTCCTGTGTTAGGGAGGGTGGTCTGTAGCAGGCTACAAACTGAAAGGCAGTTTTGCCCACTGTTAGTTGCACATGGATGGTCACCGAAGCTTCATGCAGTGCCACTAGCCTGGAGGTGTGGGTATCTTTGATAAATATGGATACTCCCCCTCTTTTTGTGGTTCGGTCTGAGTTTTGGGGCCAGAAAGCATGGTATGAATTATAGCCTGGTAGTGCTGGGGTGCTCTCGGGATCCTTGAACCAGGTTTCTGTTACTGCACAGATATCGATATTCTCCATACTGAGGAGAGTCTCGAGTGCATGCATCTTGAGGTTTAGACTTCTGGTGTTGAGCAGCATTACCCTTATTTTTTTTTTCTTTGTGTTGTCTATGGGGATGGGTTTGTCTTTTGAGCCTTACCTAAAAAAGGCACTATGGGGGAGGCAAGAGCCTTAGCCAGTATTCGAAAACCCAGCAATGACAGGTGCAAACCGTCCCTAGCAAAGCAATGTGGCTTGTCGAGCATGTCATCCCAGGCTGACAGACACTGGATCCCCTTTGAATGACACCAATACTTTAGCTAATTGTTAAAATTGATAATTTTGTCTCTATACTGTGGCATCATTCTTGGTGAGGGTAAGATGCTACTCAAGGTCAGGGTCATACCGGCCTGGGCTACATGATCAAAGAGCTCCTGTACGTCATTTTTCATGTAGTCCAAGGAGGTACATCTCAGGTCATTCACACCAGCATGGACAATGATGGAGTCATACTTGTACTTGCTTTGGAGTGACCCGAGTGCTTGTGTTATGTGGCGGATCCTGGCACCCGACAGGCAGCTTACAGTGACCTTCTCCTTGTTCAGCCTGGTGAGTGGGACGTCAGTGTGTCTGACAATAGAGTCACCTATTACAAGTGTATTAGGTGTGTTGTTTAGCCTTAAGGGCTGTGACTGTGTGGCACACTGACTTTGTGAGCTATGTACTATGTGGATATTGTTTCGTGGTAGGTGATGCTTGGATTTCTGCTTTGGAGGTCTCTGCTGCTTAGGCAGATTTTTATTTAGAGCCTCCGAGTATGTTTTTGTCTGTTTATGTGTTTGGTTTGCTGATGCGATAGGTCTATGTGAGACTGGATTTGTGGTGTGTGTGGTTACCTTCTCCTCCTGACAGGCTGTGCCAGTACTGGGTTGAGAGAGCTTAGCCTCCAGTTTGGCTATATAATTGCATCTCTCACATATATTTGAGCTTATTGAGAGGAGGAGAGGGTGGTCTGTATACATGCAAACAAAGAGGCTTTTCCTTTTGTTTTTTACAGTTAAGAGATTATAGAATTTGTCTGAAGTTCAATAAGGTTAATCCCTGTCAAAAGCAAGAGATAACATAATTTTTATTAACAAACAAAGAAGTATCCTCAGACATGGCTGGGAAATAACTGATAGAATATAACACAGAGACAATGACCAGAGTGAAGCTTAGACTGACATGTCCAGAGTATCAATCACAGATCAGTAAGAGAAGTTTTTCATTAGATCGTCAATGAGGACCAACAACCTCTTGTGCAAGATCAAGGACACTGAGTGAATACAAGTCCAATAATACTAGTTTAAAAAACTGAAGAAAGTATCAGTTTCTATAATCACTTTAGACAACTTAACAGTATGTTAAATTTTGATAACTAGGCTAGGCCCAGAATTGCCAAGTATATGGAGAACACAGGATTAAACTTGTAAAGAACAGTCTTCATAAACCCAGAAGCTCTATTTGAGTACATAGAGCTAGCATTTTGTCTACATGGATCTTAGCTTCAGCCATTCAGTGATTGATATTTATACTGAAGCCCACTTGTAATATTTTATGCATACCTGAAAGACCATGGTCATGCATTTATAGGACTGAGAATCTCACTTACGAAAATTGCAAGCTATATTAGGATTCATGTATTAGCAAGCTTGACTGTAAATTCTTAGAAAAATAAACTGGATGTGGTAGAAAACAAGCACTGAATATCCCTTGTAGGAAACGGAGTGGGAGGACCACAGCTAGACTATACACAGGCCATAAAAGATTAACCTATACCTATACCTTCCATTAAAACAAAGGTGACATTTTTTGTACTAACAGGGTACTAGAGAAAATTTATATCAAAATTTCCTACTATTGTTGTCCTTTGACAAATGTCACAAAAACAAAAACTTCTATAAAGGTGAAATGTTCCCTTCAGGTCAAAAGATGATGTAATGAGCCAAAATGAATCCTTTATTCTTCATCAGTATCACTAATTCCAGACTTTACAAAATAATTTATTCTATACTTAGATGCATCAAAGGTCGGTTTCAGAACACCACCATCCCATGGTATACAATACAAGGAGCACCCTGTGTGCTTTATCAGCCAAAAATTAAATTACATTGAGAAAGGACATACAAGTGAAGAATTTAATCCTGAATATTTATCCAAAAAGTGGGCCTTTTTCAGTGAAATACTGTTAGATAGGTTGACACTTCAACCTGGTAACTTATCATGTCCAAATACATTGGCTATAAAGTCAACAGGAAAGCAATTCGAAGTATCACACTGGCCTGAACTAACACAAGTACTAATAGGGTTCATGATCCCACAAACCATCACTGTGTTCCAGGGGGGGGGGGGTAGGGTCTAGCTGTATCATTTTATGTATTTATTTTATATACTAACTCCAGGGTCGCACTACAGTGGGGAAAAGGCCATTTATAACTTTTAACAAAATGAGTTTCAAAGAAATGAGTTTTCAGTGAAGTGAGCTTTCAGTGAAGTGGTCCTAGTAATTTCATTTTCAGTCAAGTGAGTTTTCAATCAACCGTAATATATATATATATATATATATATATATAGAGAGAGAGAGAGAGATAAATATATATATATATATATATATATATATATATATATATATATACGGGTCTAGGACTAGTCACTGAAAGTCAAATGACTGTGCACAAATCACTGAAAGCACAATTCACTGAAACACATTTGACTGAAAGTTATATATGGCCTTTTCCCCATTGTAGTGTGACCCTGGAGTTAAAATATATAGTAAGGGGGATGGGAGGCATCCCCCCCCCACATTGAGGGTGTGGGGGGCATAGCCCACCACATAGTTTGTATATATATTAAATTTAGAAAAGAGTAATGTATTGAAATTGCATGTATCCATGTGTATAGTTCAAAATATTTAAAATAGGTGGGGGGGTTACACCCCCACATCCCCAATGTGGGGGTGGTGCCTCCCACCCCCCCTTACTATATATTCTAACTCCAGGGTCGCACTACAGTGGGGAAAAGGCCATATATATATATATATATATATATATATATATATATATATATATATATATATATAACTTTCAGTGAAATGTGTTTATATATATATATAAATATATATATATATATATATATATATATATACACATACACATGTATGTATATAATGGTATCTTATAAATAGTTTCTCTGCTTTTAAGCAGACTCTGTATATTGTCAATTATCTGCATTATGTTTTGTAATCAAGTGTATTCAACACTATATTTTTTTGTAATGTTCTCATAAACTGTTACTTTTGTAAACTTTCTATGTAGTATTGTGGAGCTTTTCTCCCCAGTGCTTGGCTGAAAAAGGGCTCTGGCTCAGCTGGACATTCTGGGTCCACAAATGTCAACAAATGTCAAATGAATAAATAAAAGAATCATGCTCTGGCCAATAATAACAAATTCTGGTAGAACAAATATGCACACAACATAATGAAAAATAAAAAAATCTACATCTAGTATAAATTTTCTTAGGATCAGTAAAGATATTTCAAAATTAAATGTAAATAAGGAAATGAACAAAAAACATTTTAGTATGTCAGCAAAAACTATCTGTACATCCTAAGGAGAAATGAGGTTTGGAACATAGCATTTTGTCCCGGGACATCTTCAAATGGGGTCAGTTACATAGGTTAGCAGGAATTAAGAGGAATAAGGGGAGGATAGGGTTAAATGGGATGGAGGGATGTTTAGGAGGAAATTAGGTAAGGGTAGGGAGGGGTTTAGAGGGTTTTGTAAAGTGTAACTGAGGTAGGAGTCACATTTTGGCGTGAACTTGCTATATGGCAGGTTTATGTCCATGACGACCGGTAGGTACTTGGTACACAGGTAGGCCTTTGGTAGATACAGAGGAGATAGGTAATGGTTGTGCAAGATATATGTATATATATTTTTTTCTTTCAGGCTTTGTGCAGGTTAAATATGAGATGTAAGCTGGGTGCTCTGGGTCAATGCTTTTTGTTGAGGTGTAGTTTATGTAGTAATAAGTTAGCATTGGGGGTTGCCTTCCGAAGGAACACATTTCACTTCGTAGCATTACGGGTGTTCATTTGTGGTGAATACATATTCATTGAGACATTTTGATGTCTTCTTGGAGGCCAAGCCAAAGGCATATCTTAATTATCCATTGGTCAGTCTTTTATTTATTCATGCATTCATTTAAGTAGTAGGGGATCACACTGTGCTTATTATAAGCTTTTATAACTACAAGAGGAAAATAGCAAGCTATAATTATCATATATATTGCACAGTCAGACAAAAGTGTAAGCAAATAATTTTGGAATAGTTTGGTTGTTATGTGGGTGCAAATGGCTGACGGTTAGTTAGTTAGTAGCTTTGCTAGGCGTCACAATGGAAAGGTGCTTTCTCTGTATTGGTGGGATGAAGTTGTGGTGGGAGAGAGACTGACAAGTGTAAAACAAGATAAATGCTTACTTCAGCGGCACTGGTAGTCATTTTCTGTACTTTTATTGCTTATTCTATTGTCCGTTAAGAGTACCGGAGGGCACCCCCTCCTATTTGATCAAAGTATTCTCCCAGCAATTATACATGTTTATCATTTTTGCAGTAAGATGTAGTCATGTTAATAGCTTATATTGTGTGATTTTATACTCACCTGTTGTTTGTGTGATTACTAGATCTAGCCCCTTGCCTGGCGGGTTGGTCATTGGTGGTGAAAGAATTGTGTGGCATTCCTGGGCGTAACTGTGTTTCTGTCATGTGGATACTAAGAGTAATAAAACATAATTGTTCTTTAGACCATGCGGTAGAGAGAGGATGACAGATTCCATGTGGTGGTTGAGAGTGTTTGGTACTTCTACCTACCTAGGCCATGGGCAGTTTTGTGCGCTTAGAAATGTGTTCCTGGATGCGAGATGTGAGTTTCTCGGGAGGGTTATTCCTTGTACCTGCGCAGCTTGGCACCTATCTTTGTGAGGACATTGGGGATGGTTGGGTGGTGTCTCATGGATGTTGTTGGGGGATAGTCTAAAAGAAAGGAAAGAAAAAAAAAAGGGGGACTGG
This sequence comes from Protopterus annectens, assembly GCF_019279795.1. NCBI lineage: Eukaryota > Metazoa > Chordata > Ceratodontiformes > Protopteridae > Protopterus > Protopterus annectens. Next base: position 153,526,843 of record NC_056749.1, on the reverse strand, counting down.
CTGGATTGTGCCCGCCACAGTTGTTTGTCATTCCCTGGTGTATCGCAGGATCCCGGCTTGCAGCGCAGGTGTGCTGTGGTTTGGCCATTGTGAGGAATAGCGGGGCAAAGGGGGAGGAAACTGGATTGCTGTTTTTGTAGAGAGTTGGGAAGTTTCAGAAATCATTGCTGGCAGCCATGTTGTGCATGGTTGTTCTGTTGAACAGAAATGTTGCAGGAGTGTATCCACGTCATGGATAGCGAGGGGTGTGGTCTCTGAAGATCACAGCTTGTGGATGTCAAGAATGGAGGTGGTGGGATCAGGGGTTTGCAGACCTTGGGAAACTGAGATCTCTTGGCTTTGTTGAACTGTTTTCATTATGGTCAGCTGTGGTGAACACTCTCAGCTGGGCTAAATTAGTTACTGTGTTTTATTTTACAGGACATTTTCCAAGTGCAGTAGCCAGAGATGCACTAAAAATTAGAAGAGAGAGAGAGAGAGAAAGGAGCTCTAGAGAGAAAAGGATCGAAGATGAGAGGTATGTAATGATTTCGGCTCGACTCCATACTGTATATTGGTGACTCGTATCTTGTGCTCAGTTGCTGAGCAGGCTGGCAAGTATGGAGAACAAGATGTTTAATTAAAAATAAATAAATAATTATTAGTTGCAGGACAAAAACAAAAGTATTTCAACTTTTCCCATTATGTCATTTGCATGAAAACATGTGTGGAGTTAAAGAAAGTAGGATTTGTCATAAGCAGCTGTACTGTGAGCCCCCTTTTTTGATATGTGTAGTAGTATATTTGATGTTTCATTATGGAGTTTGTAGGTGGTTATGGTATTTGACATATATTTCATGTAAGTTGCATTTTAGCAGAAACATACAGCAGCATGGTGCTATGTCATTTTTTTTTTATCTGTGAAGCAAAACAGTTTGGACAGGGCCTGTTAGTGTGCCGGGGTAGGGGATGTTCAACTGGTAACTCTAAAGTATGGGGGGGGGGGTGCAACAAAGTGAGGGGGGGCTTGTTATAACTGGATTTGAATTTAAACCATGTAAAAATAGGATTATCATCAGAGTACTGTAGTCTATGGTCTAGGTGCCCCTGTATAAATATTACATAGGACAGACTTATGAGACCTGTACGCAAATGCATACAGGAACATATTACACAAAAAATGAATGCATGTAAAACCAATCATGTTGCAGTTCACCTTTGGAACAATATATCAAGAATAGTGGGTTATCGGCATTTTATTATCATTGGTAGAAGAGTTCAACAAATAATACAAGTAAACAGTGTCTTTACAAGTTTTGAAACGGTGAAAGCTTTCTGAGGGAGTCAGTGATAATAGTTTTGCAGTGAATGAATTAAGATGAATAAATGTTTCTTACTCTGGTTCTCCAGTGATATTTACTGATATTCCATAGTTCATAGCTCTTAATGAGACCTTAGGATGGCACTTACACTGCCAGAATTATGATTGTGGACTACACTGTGTACAACATACTTTTTTAGAAAATCTATCTTAGTTATAGTAGCATGTTTATTCAAGGCTCTTTCTTGGTATTCAGTTACAATAATTAAAAATATTACAATGTGAATAGTCTGAGCCAAGTATCTTGCATGTGTAAAATTAAGAAATTAATCTATAGTTTCCTGATTCAAACCACAGTCTGGAACACAGATGCAACTGTTTGATTACAGAAAAGTGTGCTATGATGTAATTTATATAGAGTTAACTTTAGCATTTTACACGGTCATACACGTAACACTGATTGATAAATCAGTACAACTAGGAATTGATGTACTCTCGTTAAGATGGATAGCTGCACGGCTTACAAATAGGACATGGCAAGTATCATACTGCAACTGGACAGGTAAAATGCTTGGTTTCAATCAGGGTGTCCCACATGTTCTGTTCTAGGCCCTTACTTGTTTGACCAATGGTATCCATGGATGTAAACAATTTAAGTTATTATGCAAGACCAAAATTTCTGAATATATTTCTCAGATTGGACAGCTAGTTAATGCAGGTGGTAAGGGTGAGCATAGTGTTTGGTTTGTCTTGTACACACAGCATTTATTTCCCATCTTTACTTCTGTTAAGGCAAGGTGTTTAATCTATGTTTTTTCCTTTTATAGAATGCAGAGGTGTGGAATCAACTGGGAGTGACTGGTGACCGGAGGGAAGGAGAGTCAGAGGTGTTGGAGCCAGTTCAATGGATACCATTGCTGCTTGGGAGTCAAGTCAAGTGGGGTTATAACATCCTTAAATCTGGATGCAATGCCTTTACTTATGAGATGCGTAATGTAGAAAGCTTTCCTTATCACCATGGAAACCTGGTGGTCAAAGTTCAGATTGCTGTCAGCCTGATTTCCCAAAACTCACACCACTGGATTTGAACTTAGAGGGGTGCTGTCAATATTGTAATTAGTGGGGACTTCCTCTTTGCCAAATTAAATAATAGTGCACTTTTTTGCATTTAGTTTTAGACCATGACTTTGGCATCAGTCATTTAGTTGTGTTAGCCCCTCCTGTAATATATTAAAGTTGTTGGGGGACTCATTGATTGCACCTAGTTTACAATCATCAGTGAACTTAGTAAGCCAAAGGCCATTCACTTTAGCCTGGACTTCTGAGAAATAGATTCCAAATAGTAAATGGCCTAGTACAGATCCTTGCAGTACATCACTGGTGACTGGTCTACTGGTAGAGGCGGAGTCAACAACTCTGACAATATGTGTTCTGTTGGTGAGCCAGTTTGCTACCCATGAAGTGATGTAAGAGTTTACACATAGCTGGGAGAGTTTTTCAATGATACCTAAGTGAGGGATTGTGTCAAAAGACTTTGGCTAGGTTCAGATAAGCAGTATGCACCGTCTAACCTTCATCCAGGGCTTTTGTGGATTTCTCAAAGAAGTCTACCAGGTTCAGTAAGCACAATCTACCTTTAATGAAGCCAAACTGGGTTGGATATAGAGTTTGAAGGTCGCCTCTGTACTTGTTGATAATGTCTATGATGATCCTTTCCATGGCCTTGCAGATGAGGCTGGTTAGAATTATGGGTCTATAGTTCCCAAGTTTGGTTGATAACCCACTATTATGTAAGGGGATTGTTGTTTCTGTTCTCCATTCTGCTGGTACAAAGTTAGTTCTCCAGCTATGGTTAAAGAGAATGCCAAGTGGGTCCTCTAGGTCTTGTTTTAGATTGCTAAATAAGTAACCTGGGATGTTATCTGGTCCCAATGAAGCCATGTTTTTGGCCTTGGAGACCGCAGATATGACTTGATCTCTAGAGATACTAGGTAGAGAACTGGTGTCAGGTATGCTTTGGGGTATGGCTGGTGGGTATAGGGTGAGTGAAATTTGTGCCACATCTGTCAGCTAGCAGGATGGCAAATTCCTCTGGTACAGTGTGAGTGGTGCCATCTACTTTCAATTAGGCATATAGCTGGGCACTCCCTTTTAGATTTTGGATGTAGTTAAAGAATGCCTTATTATTGTCCTTGGCTAAGGATGCTATTTTAGCTTCATAATTAACTATAGAGAACTTTACAAGACTTCTGATTTGCTTGTTCAATGCATGGAGGGAATTCTTCCTCTGTGTAGGCAGTTGCCTTTTGTTTCTGGACATCAGTTTCTTTCATTTGTTATACAATCTGTTTATACTATATGTCCACCAAGATGGCTTGTTTTTGCAGGAGGGCCTGGTTTTAATTAGGTCAGGTAGAGCCGACTCTTTACAGTTGCTAAGATGATAAAATAGGACGTTTGTGCACATCTCTGCATAGGAGTCATTATTGCCTGTGACTGCAGGTGCATGAAACATTTTATACCATCACTTAGTAAGCTGTAATTTGCTTTGGAGAAGTTCCTCATTTTATTTTATTTTTTATTTTGCCCCTTTGGGAATGTGGGGTCCAATACTTACTTCAAAAGTGTCTGATTTATGGCCTGACCTTACCAGGAGGGCAACAAACAGGAGGTGATGCAGTGACCACCCATGTTGGTGAGTACTATGTCAAGGGCATTAGATTCCCTTGTGAGGGTGCAGACTATCTGTTCTAGAGCATTTGCATTGACAATGTCCTGGAACCTCTGGGCAAGCATGTTTGAGCCTATGTATGTTACCCAGTCAATGGAGGGATAATTGAAATCTCCCATGACTAAGGTGTTGGGCTGTATGGAGAGTCAATAAATCCATTTAGGCATTGTACTTTTTTGGTTCATCTAGGGGGACCTATAGCTAGCAATGATGTGGTAGGGTGTTTTTGCATATAATTAATTGGGTATGGAGTTGTTGGAGAGAGTCATACTGTTTTGACAAATCTTGAGGTGTATATGGCTTTAATTAAGATGGATACACTTCCATATTTGGCTTTTTCATGCTCATTCTTAGGTCTAGTCATGTGGAAAGCATTGTAGTCTTGCACAGCTGGGGTGCTCTCCATGGTCTTGAACCATATTTCAGTGACTGCACAGACATCAGCATCTTCCAAAATGACGGGTGCTTGCAGGGAGTACTATTTCATGTTTATACTTCTAACATTAAGGAGCAAAACCTTGAGATTGACTCAAGTGGATTTTGCTATGTGGTAAATTTTGTTGTTTTGACATTGCCTAAAAAGGCACTATGGAGGAGGCAAGCACCTTAGCCATTATCCGAAAGTCTAGAGGTGACAGGTGCAGACCATCTCTGGCAAAGCTCCATGGCCTGTCGACCATGTCTTCCCAGGCTGACAAATCCTGGATCCCCTTGGACAGACACCAGAGGCTTAATCAATTATTGAATTCAATCATTTTTTTGTTTATACTGTCGCATCATCTTGGGTGAAGGTAGCATGATGCTTAAGGCTAGGGTCATACCTGACTGGGACACACTCAGACTTCAGTCATGTCTCTCTTTATATAGTCCAGGGAGGTACATCTCAAATCATTCACCCCAACATGGACTATGACAGACTCATAACATTACTTGTTGTTGCGTGACCAGAGTGCATGTCTGATCAGATGGATCCTGGCACCAAATAGGCAGCTGAATTGACCTTCTCATTGTCCAGCCTGGTGAGGCGGACATCTTTGTGTCTCACTATTTTGTGTCCTATGACCAAGATATTATGTTTTGAGATGTTTTGCCTTTGAGGGTTATTTGGTGAGATACTGATGTGTGTATTATGTGAAGTGGTTTCTATGCATGTTGAGGTGTGTGCAGATAATTTGTGCTTTGGAGGTCTCTAATCTTTTGGTAGGTTTCTGTTGAGTACCTCTGCATATGTTGGTAGTGCATGAGCTGAAAACCCATTTGTCTTGATTTTGTTGCATGAGATGATTGCTTCCACATTGATAGTGTAATTATATATCTGATATACAGTGTTTCTTTGTTTTGGGACTTAGTGGCTGTCAGTATACATAAGGCAATTACTACATTGCCTCAGGATGTCCAAGTCAATCAGGCTGGCCAGAGAAATGGTGGCAAAGTGATAATCCATAATGTCAGGTTTATATCATACTACTCTTGGGGAGTGGATAATTTAGATCAATTTATGATGTAGGAATAACAGAGGGAGCTTATTCTGTTGATGGTTTAGGGTAAAGAGCTGCGGAATTGCTGCTTCATGTGCAGTTGAGTTGCCTGCAGAGCAACAGAGGACTGGAAGGGTTTCACTGACAGACATCAAGGGAAAATGTAAGTTTCCAGGCATTTGCCCTCATGACCAAACCACACCAACCGTGAGTAAATCCAGCACTACCCACACCCAGGCGTGGGTTATTGCTATATTAACCAATCTAAACAGCCACAATCAACTTATATGCTGTACTTTGTCAGGAGGAATAGACAGACTTCTGTACTTCTTATGTAATGATAAACCAGAAAAAAGTAGCATTGTTGTACTCTTCATACTGGATACAGTTTCTACACAATAATTAAATAGATCCATGTACAAACAGTCATTCCACTTTCACCAAGACAGATAAAAAAAATAGATCTGTACAATGCATCCATTAGAATTTGCAACACACCCAGGAAAGCCTATTATGCTATAGCATGTCATTTTCTCTGAAATCAGCTTGGTGTCCAGTTCATAACACAGTATACATGTATACAGTCTTTGTTTTAACAAAGCAACAATTTCCATTATTATTGTAAACAGAATTGCAAGCAGTAACTTCTAAATGTACAAACTATTGTAGCAAGTCCATAGAAAAATTTTATAAATTCACTTACAAACACACCTTTCGATCCTTTGCTCAGGAATTTTCAGCAGAGTTAAAATAAGTGGGGGTCAAAGTCTAAAAGTCAGACAAGATATCTAAATATTACTCTCATTCACTAAAGAAATTAACCAAACAAAAAGTTTATTTTTTTGAACAATAAGTATGAAACTTAAGTCTCGCATTGACTGTCACCAGAAAAATCAAAGCTTAGGAGGGATAGAACAGAAATAGGAGACAGTCTGACACACGGTTACACACACGCACACACGCGCGCACACACACACACACACACACACACGCACACACACACACACACACACACACACACACACACACACACACACACACATGCACACAGACCCACACACGCGCACACATACACACACACACACACACACACACACACACACACACACACACACAGACACATATGCACACTCAAACACACACACACACACACACACTCATACAAGTATCTCTTAAACACACAATGCATGTTCTCTCTCGAATAATTCTGTGAAAGAAGCATCTAGGAACAGCATTTTTTTTCTCTTCTGCGGTTCCAGAGCAGCTGCATTTGCATATAGCACTGGAGTGCTATGGCATAAATTGATGCATATTGTCATGTAGAAATGAAGCATTACAGTGGACACTTCTCAGCAAGGAAATGGCAACTGCTAACATTGCTGTTGATGACACGAAAAATCTCTTGGCATATTTTTTAAATAGGAACTACACCAAAAATTTTTTGGCTTATTTTTTAATAAGGAAAACAAACTTTTTTTTCTCAAGAGCTAGCAATCACAGATTCATTAAGTTCATACTAGACTGTTGATCGAGAGGATGTTATAGCCGAGCCACAATATTCCAAGTCATAAGTATCCATTGACTAGACACATTTATTTTGTCCTATTTCAATAAGGACTTCAGGGACAAGATCCAGAGTATATTTACATTTGTTCATCCATTCATCCAGGTTACACTTAAAGAGGGTAATAGAGATTCTTAGCCTTATGGGAGATACTTCACCTTGTGGCAGGTACTATGCCTTACATCCATAGGAAGTTAACTCATAAGAGACATATTCTCTGGAATTTATGCATCACCAGCAGGTTATGTCATGTTTTAATGAAATTAAGATCCCTTCGTGGGAGTTTAGGGTGTTACTAGTTTTGTGGATGTACAGGTCATGAAAGGCTGGATTTTTAAGGCTGTTCAGACTGGACAATGGTCAAGCAAGAGTCTTGAGGAAACACTTTTTACTGTAGACTGGGAAACTCATGAAAAATATTAAAAAACATTATCTTAGTAAGGAGAAAGTGTAGCCTCTCATGCTGTGTCAGGGCCATTTTTCTCCATTTTGGGATGGAAAAGGGAGAAGTAGAAAGGGACAGTAACGTCCGTAGTGTCCAGGTCCCTAATGGCTGAGTCAGTTTTCAAAGAATGCCACCTATGTGGTAGCTGAATGGGTGATGTGTTCTGCCAAAGGATATGACAGGCATATGAGTTTCAGACTATGTATTCTTCAGAAATTGCTTTCCACTGCAAAGCCTGTTATTCTAGCAATATTCTAAATATATACAAGACAAATACTTAAAGTTGATTTACACATAAGTATTTGCCTAGCTGCGCTTGTGTGCCATTATAACCATGGTCAGTTTCCCTTTTTCTGCTCAAGTTAACTTATCCCATTTGATCAGAGATTGGACTTACCTATCCAATAGTCAATAATTATAAATTACCCTTAATGAGAATAAGTGGGTTTATACCACATATAATTTCAGGGGACTCATGCAAGGGATAAAGCATTTAGGAGCTGTTTCTCTCCATTAGTAGCACAGAGGACATTCCTAAGGTAAATTTTCTGTTTCCCATCCAGAGATCCAAGTAGTATTGAATATCGATGGGTGAACCTTGTTTAAGTGGGTGGGTAGTTGGTTCATAATTTTTGTCTCTGACTAGTGAGCGAAAAAGTTGAGAGGACTGGAGAGTTGCAATTGGTTGAATTACTGTATGGTTCTAATATTGAGCAGAAATACATTTTTGGCCAATTATTAAGTTATTTATTTATTCACTTGATCTAAAGAAGTTATCAGAGGTTATTGTTGTTGTGTCTTTCGGCTTTTCCTGGTTAGGGGTCGCCACAGCGGAACTCCGGTCTGCTAATGATTGGCAGTAGATTTTTACATGCCAAGTTGCCGGCCCTGACGCACAACCTTCAACAAAGGTACGCCCATTCACGCATGTCTCCACACAGAAGACACTCTAGCGGAGAATCAAACCGAACAGCGTCTTACTGTGAGGGGACAACACTACCACAGCACCACCACCACGGATATAAAGAAGTTATCAGAGGTGCACAGTCATAAAAGATCATGTGTCTGTGTGCGTGCATGTGTGTACGTGTGTGTGTGTGTGTGTGTGTGTTCATGCGTGCGCATGTGTGTGTGTGAGTGTGTGTGTGTGTGTGTGTGTCTGTGCTCCCATGTGTTTATGGTATAAATGAAAAAATCAATTGTAGTAAACAAGAGCATTAACATATGAGCCCTGTTCTTTGGACATTTCATAAGGATCACACCCAGTGTGTCTCTTGTTTGCATTTGGAAGTCCTGTCAAATTGTTAATAGCATGAGATTTGCATACTTTGTTGTCCACTGATATGGGAAGGTCACACACTCTTTTCAGTCCAGTTTCTTGTCCACAAAGGCTAGTAAACAAGGGTGTAGCCTGGCGAACTCTTTGTACTCTAATGACTACATTTTTTACAGAGCTTTTTTAAATCATACTACGTCCAGCTGTCAAAATGAATAACTTTAACAAATGCAATATTGCTCATCTAAAAGCTCTATTTTTAATGGTTTTAGGGGAACAGCTGAAAATGGTACTTACATTTATTAAGTTCTGGGGACAGCATTTTGAGAGGTGTACATTTTTATGTGATAGGTGTAAAGGGGTGCGGCATTAATAACTACCGAGTACAAAATGGAATTTGTTTGCTACACCCCGCCAGGAAGTGCCTGTTTATGATGTCTTTTTCCACTAAGAAATGGTTCTGTAGCTACTCATTAATCAGAGGTATGCAATGCTGTGTTTGTGTCATTTTCTATTTATGCCAGCTGCTGAGAAGACACTCCTGGGTGGCTTGTAACAGTGCTAAGATATACCAAATGTTGCTTTACAGGTGATGTTACAGCTATCATTATTGCCAGATGCAGATCTTAACATTTTGGCATGTTTTGTTTTTCCTTTTTTACAGTTGCAAACTGATTTCATGATGAGATGCCTGAAAACTGTGAATCACAGCCATTGTGCTCTGATGAGATTGCTTTCTTTATTAGCATGACAAAGTCTAGTCACTTGCATACTCTTCCCTTCACACCATTTCATTCATCCTATAGCAATACTGAGTTCAATGAATGACTGATTTCTCATGCTTAGTGTAATACCACACTTACTACGAATACTGGGCATGTACATTTTTGAAAATATACTGCCATTGCTGATTAATGTGTAGCCATCCATTAGTTCTAAGGTTCAACATAAGACATAAGCTTTTCTATAATTAAAGGAACACTGCTGTGGGTTCAGTATAATTTGTCTCACTTCATTCTAGGATTCCATATCTAAATAATATTTTGGTTGTAAAGCAGTATTGTGTTCATCTTCATAATACAGTAATGTAATGAAAGGATGAAATATATATTTTAACTTTAAATTACTTGCAGTTGTGTTTATATATATGTTGCACACCTTTATAATAGCAGGTCTGTAGATTTTCTATGCCAGTTTTGTGTCAGTTATAAATGTTTTATTCCAGCTTTTAATTACAGTTGGATTGAGAGAAGCTGCAATATTTGGGCAGGTTTGTTTTTCCATGGGCATTTAAGTGAATACTTGGCTTTAAAGGCAATGTTTGCTAATGCTTAAAAAACACTCATCAAATAGTCAACACTTCACCTGTTTAGGTTTATTTTTGGATTTATGTGATGGTAAAAACTGTAAATAGGTCAGTTAATTGTATAACTGTTTCAAGGGCTGGTTTTTATGTTATTTGGAGAACATAATTCCCATTATTCTCTGTTCTAAAGTCATCTTTATTTATAGGTTCATAGGTTCATAGGTTTATACTAGGCTATCTGCCCTAAGGCATTTATAAGCCTAGCCCAAATTTTTGTGGCTTACGCCACCCCTTATATGAAAAAATACTGTGCCCATTAGTTTGTTGTGCCTCTGTCCAGCAGTGACACAGATATGATTCCCGGGGTAAACCTACGATCTCCCATCCACAGGTCTAGATTTCTCTTGAACAGAGTCAGCGAGGTGCTCTGCCTCACATGGACCGGGATTTTATTCCACAGCATAGGGAGTCTCTGAGTGATAAATCTATCCCTCTAGCACGTCCTATTTATAGCCGTGCTAAGGTTTAAGTCGCTTGCTCTAGTGGTTTTGGTGGATTTGGATTTTTTGAGGTGGAGCATGTCCATTAATTCCGGGTTGGACATGGCCTTGTATGTCAGGCACATGTCACCTCTGAGCAGACGGTATGCGACTGAATAGTGCTGGAGTTTCTTCAATCTGGCAGCATATGACAGATTTTGGAGTCCCTTTATCCTTTTGGTGAGGAACTTTTGGGGTCTCTCCAATTGCTGCAGATGTCGGGTGAGATACATCCCGAATGGGGCATTGTACTCATCATTGGTCTGATAAGTGAAGAGTACAGGGGAACAATGACCTCACTAGATCTGGATGTGAATCCCTTCATGATCAGGTGGGCAATGTAGAAGGTCTTTCTAACCACTTTAGCAATGTGAGTGTCAAAAGAAAGGCCACTGTCAACCTGGGTCCCCAGGTCCCTGATAACCTCTTCTGTGCTTAGTGGATTGCCACCTATATGGTAGCTTGGGGTTACCTTGTTTTTCCCGAAGGGTATGACTATACATTTTTGGCGTTTAACTTCAGGCCATGGCTCTGGCACCAGCTATCTGTTTCCGTGAGTCCCTTCTGAAGGATATCCGTGTCCGATGCACTTTCCACTATGGCGCCCAGTTTGCAGTCGTCTGCAAACTTTGTCAGCCAAAGTCCTCCCATGTTGGCCTGTACTTCTGAGAAGTAGATGCCAAACAATAGGGGCCAAGGACCGAGCCCTGTGGGACACCACTTGTGACCAGCTTGGAGTCTGACACAGCGCCAGCAACTCTAACCCTGTGGGTTCTGTCCTTAAGCCAGTTTGCAACCCATCTTGTGACATATGGGTTTACATTTAAGCTGGTAAGTTTTTCTACAATACCCGAGTGGGGTATTGTGTCAAGCCTTTGCAAGGTCAAGGTAGGCTGTATGGACTGCCTTTCCTCATCAATGGCCTTGGTGACTGTTTCAAGAAGTCGACCAAGTTCAAAAGGCATGATCTTCCCTTGACAAAGCCAAACTGGGTCGGGTCCAATGTCTGCAAGTCCCCTATATCTTTGTTTATGAGCTCCATTATGATCCTCTCCATAGCTTTGCAGACTAGACTTGTTAAGCTTATGGGGCGGTAATTACCAGGGTCCGTGGGCGCCTTTGTGGAGTGGGACCACAGTTGCCGTACGCCACTCCTTGGGCACGTATCCTGTGGTAAGGCTGAGATTAAACATCTGCCTTATGTGCGGGTTTAATTCCTCATTTAGCTTGTGTAGCACACAGCCGGGGACACCATCCGGTCCCATTGATGCTGTGTTTTTAGCTTTAGAGAGAGCAGCTTTCACCTGCGCATTTGAGATGTCCGGGAGGCTACACTCGGCTGGGATAGTTATCTCTCCTTTAGGGGGGGAGAGCGGGGTGAAGTTTGCACTGAACCAATCTGCCAGTATGTTGGCAATGTCTGTGGGTTCAGTGATTTTTGTATCATTTTGGACTAATTCTGAGCATATCTGGGAGTTTCCACCCAGGTTCCTAACATAGCTGAAAAAGGCCTTATGATTGTCCTTTGAATCCATGGCAATTTTTCTCTCAAAATTGGCCTTAGTTGATTTTATGAGTGCTCGTATTTTTTTACTAATAATGATCAGGGGTAACTTCCCTTTTATGGATTTTGTTCCATCATGTAATAGCTTTCTCCTCTTATTGTAAAGTTTGTTAATGGCTGGGGTCCACCAGACTGGACGTTTGCCCTTTGTGGAAAGAGTCTTGGTTTTATTTGGGATTGCCTGATCCATGCAGTCCTGGAGGTGTTCATAGAAGGCATTTGTAAGGGCTTCAGCTTGGGTTGTGGTTTCCTCTGGCTCAGGGGCCTTGAAGGATACCACACCAGTCTTGAGTAGTGTGAAGTTTGCTTTAGAGAAGTTCTTCACTATGGTCTTTTGTTTGGGGTGGGGGCGGGATGTGGATTTCCAGTGAGATTAGTTTATGATCAGATCTCACCAATGAGGGATATACTTCCGGTGTGGAGCATTTTGTCCCCATGTTTGTGACAATGAGATCTAGTATATTTTCTCCTCTCGTGGGAACAGTGACTAGCTGTTCCATGGCATTTGAATTTATGAACTCCAGGAACCGTTGGGCTAGAAAGTTAGGGCTTGAGTAATGTTCCCAGTCTATAATCGGGTAGTTGAAGTCACCCAATATGATGGTGTTTGGAGATACATTTATACCCTCCAGTGTCTTCAGGAAGGCTGTGTGGGGGTTCCTGAGTTTGAGAGGGTGGCCTGTAGCATGCTACAATTTGTAGAGCAGTTTTGCCTATGGTTAGTTGCACCTGGATGGTTTCCGGCTTGATGCGTTGCCACCAACCTGGAGGTGTGGGTATCCTTTATGAATATGGATACACCCCCTCCTTTTGTGGTGTGGTCCGGGTTTTGGGGCCGGAACGCATGATATGAGGTAAAACCTAATAGTGCCAGGGTGCTCTCAGGAGCCTTGAACCAGGTTTCAGTTACAGCACAGACATCAATGTTCTCCATACTGAGAAGGGCCTCGAGTGCGTGCATTTTGAGATTTAGACTTCTGGCATTGAGCAGCATTACCCTCAGTTTCTTCCCATTTTTGTTTTCTAGGGTGGTAGGTTTAGAATTTGAGCCTTGCCTAAAAAAGGCACTATGGGGGTGGCAAGAGCCTTAGGCAATATCCGGAATCCCAGGGGTGACAGGTGCAAGCCGTCCCTTGCGAAGCAGCGTGGCTTATCAAGCATGTCATTCCAGGCAGACAGACACTGGATCCCCTTTGAATGACACCAGACATTAAGCCAGTTGTTAAAGCTGATCATCTTGTCTCTATATTGTGGCATCATTCTTGGTGAAGGAAGGATACTGCTCAGGGTTAGGTCATACCTGCCTGGGCTACATAATCAGAGAGCTCCTCTATGTCTCTTTTCATGTAGTCCAGGGAGGTACGTCTCAGGTCGTTCACACCAGCATGGACAATGACTGTGTCATATTTGTACTTGCCGTGGAGTGACCCGAGTGCTTGTGTTATGTGGCGGATTCTAGCGCCCGATCGGCAGCTTACTGTGACCCTCTCCTTGTTCAGCCTGGTGAGTGGGACGTCAGTGTGTCTGACTATGGAGTCACCTATGACAAGTATGTTTGGTGTTGTATTTGGCCTTAAGGGCTGTGACTGCTTTGCACACTGCTTTTGTGGTTTATGTGTTGCTTGTGGGGTGTCTTGAGGTAGCAGTTGTTTAGGTGTCTGCTTTGGAGGCCTCTGCAGTTTAGGTAATTTTTACTCAGAGCCTCCGAGTATGTCTTTGCGTGTTTATGTGTTTGATTCAGTGGAGTGGTAGCATTATGTGAGGCTGGTTTCATGGTGTGTGTAGTTGCCTTCTCCTCCTGTCTGGTCTTGCCAGTCCTGAGTTGAGAGAGCTCAGCCTCCAGTTTGGCTAAATAGCTGCATCTCGCAAGTATTTGTGTTATGTGGGAGGAGGAGAGGGTTGTCTGTGTACATGAGGCAGTTATAACATTGCCTCAAGATTCCCAGATTAACCAGCTGGACCGGAGAGGAGATTGACAACTGACCTTTGGACATGCTAGAATAATATTGGGAAATCCTTAATTGAAAACAAGGGCCAGTGGGGAGTGAGGGTGTAGTGCTTTTAATTTTTAGTGCTGACTTATATAATTGCTTTAGTGAGCAAGTGCCAGGTAACTTAAGTGCAATGTGTTACAAGTAACTAAATGCAAAATTGACAAACAGTAACTTTCTTTCAAGTGAAACAAGGAAATAAGTACAGTAAGCAATGCAGCTATCACTAGTGATCCACAGAAGTGCTGAGAAGTTAGTATTAGGTGGAATTAGCTTCCAGGAAATAACAAGCAAACAAACAACAAGCATATAAACAAAGCTAGATTCAGCAGGCCTGGATCTAGTCTATGCTAGAGCAAACAAGGTGAACCAATTTCAGTAAGATACAGTTCAAATATTCAGGCACTATAAACCTTTAACCAGAAATTCCCAGCTCAGAAGGGCAGAGTCCAGCCTCTTCTCCCACAAGAGTGCAGACCACGAACCTTCTTAATGTAAAATAACTGGCCTGAAGCCCAAGTGCCTAAACCAGAACTAATACACTTGGACACTGGGCTCTCAATCAGCAGTTCCCAACTTAGAAGGATGAAAGCTACCTGTCCTGCCACCACAGTGCTTGCCACAAACCTTCCTAATGTAAAACAACTGGTCTGAAGCCCAAGTGCTTAATCCAAAAGACTTGAATGATAGCTACACTTTAATCAAGTTACAACCAAGCAGTAATAAATACCATTGAATACTTTAGAGAATGTCTGGATTAGTGTAAACAATGAAGAGGCTCTTCCATTTCTCTGTTACATTGAGATATGAATCTGTCACACCATGTGTTCTTTTTTTGCTGTTGGTGGGGGTTTAGTTCCTTTAGACATGTATTTGACATACTATTTGTTCCAGAAAAGGAACAGGAGATTAAAGTGTGTTTGATCTTTTATGTCTCAAAAGCTTAGACCACAGATGTCCATGGCAGAGCCTATACGAGACTGAATACAAAGAGAGAGGGCTACCAGTCTGTCCTAATAACTAAGACTACTGAAACTAGTGATTTTTTTAAGCTATGAATTTCTGAGGTCTCTTAAATTAGTTGATACATTTATACAGCTATATGCCAAAAGTGTATTTAATAATGGCTCTGATGGGGTATAAGAAAAAAGGATTTTTTTGATTTAGTGGCGAAGTCTTTGCAAATTAAATGAGCTAGATAGAAGGATTTATGCATTGCTATGATGACATAATGGCCAAATGATGAGGGAATTATCCACAAGCGTGCTTAAATCCCTTATGACTGTGTCCACGTGAAGGAATGTGGCAACAATATGGTATGCAGAATGTTTTATGTATTAAAATAAGCTATGCTAAATTTTTCACATTTAATTTGAGACTGTTGTTCTTACACCACTTGTTAACATGGTGCATACATGTTGAAGTCATCGCAAGTCAGTTGAAAATTTAACATCAACACCCAATTTACAGTTGTGTTTAAGCTTAGATAAACATAGACCAGCGGTTTTGGCAGGAGAGTTTGAGAAATAGATGACAAAAAGCAGAAGGCCCAACAAAGCCATGTGGTACACCAGTGGTATATCTTTTGATTTCTCCTGTCACCAGTGACTTTAATCACATATATTTGGTCAGATAATCATTTAAGTCTCCACTGCACTAAGTAATTATGTTCATATTTACAAGTTTGTCAATAATGCCTGTCCCTAGTCCACCCCTTTTTCAGAAAGAATGAAATTTCAGAGCAAAAGCAGATATGACTGTGGTTCAGAAACTGGCTGTGCACTGCTCCAAATATTTAAAATGCCCAGCCTAATATGTTGCAAAAATAAGAATTTCCTAGCACTTATCTGATATTCATCACAATATCACTAGTAGTGCTCTTGCAAAATATACCTCAATAATCCAGAATATAACATCTTTAATTTTCATGTTTTAACCAACAACGATAAAACTGAACTCTATGGCAACAGAATGTGTTCTTGGAAAAAAGAGAGGCAAAATGGCAAAGTCACTTAAATGCCTGCATGAACACAAGACTGAATTCAGGCTGCTTTATCAAGTATGCTACAACTTGGAAAAACCAACCACCATCTTTTTTTACTAATGAGGAATGGAGACTATCTTACAATCATTAGCTTAAGAATCATGCTTAAGAACCCAAAAGCAGCCTGCCATGGAAGGAAGAAAGTGACCATAGCATCCAAGAAACCTATCTGTAGGGTTTCCAAACAAACCAAGATATATACCTTTATAGTATCTCAAAATTCTACTTTGGGAAAGCCACTTCTAAGCACTGTCTATCTTAAAACAGGGACATACTGGACTTTTGAAAAGGAATTGGCATTTTTTAAAACATGTAGCATTAAATGACGACACACATAGATTTTTGTTCAAGGTACTTGAAGTAATTACTCCCAACTCTAGAGGGGGTGACATTAAGATATATACAGAGAGTAAGGAAACTGAATGGATAATTCTACTAAGATCAGATAAAGGATTAGGCCTCAATGATAGGGCCTCTATCAAGCCAAAATTAAGACAGCATAGAAACATTAGATAAACCCCCTAGAAATAGGTATTCTATCTCTCTGTAAACTAATTGTCTTTTATATCAATACCATGTCATTACGTCATAGATTTAGTTACCAGATGTAGTGTGGTTACTTTATTTTATAAGACATTATACTAATTTATACATACTTTTATATGAAATTTTATATGTTAGACATTAAGCATAGTTGTCTATAGAATCTTTCTCACACTAATATCTATTTTAATTACAAATATATATGTACTAACTGATATGTTTTTTATAAATATTTTTTATATATAACTTTTTTATATATGTGTTTCCTATGTATACTTTATATATGAGATTGTTTTTAAATGGTTTTATCTTTATCAGATTTGTATATTAAGCTGGGTCTTTGGTGTCTGCCTGCTTCTTTAAATAATCATACCAATTAACTTACTTGATTGATTAATTGTTTAAAACCTGTGTATATATAAGATGTGGAATCTTAGAATGAATGTAAGATCTGATGAAGCTACACAGCGAAAGTGCTTATCTTATTAATTATTGATAATAAAGTACTTTGAACTTGAAGTGTTACACTTGTTTTCGCTCAGTCCTGCTATTTTGATTTACTATATATTTTTTAAAAGATGTTTCGACTTACTGAAAATGTTTGGGATAGTCACATTTTGTGTCTCTCACTTGTGATCCTTTTTAATTCAAGGTCTAGTTGTTTGATTCTTTTCTGTGTTTTATTATCTGCTTTTAAACTAATTTGCATAAAAATATCTTCAGACGCTGACAAGCAATGTGCAAAAGTGATCTTTCTGTCAAAGTTTAATCTCCTAGAAAGCATCTGTCTCCGTAACAAATTCTTGGCATTTTGACACAATTGCCATAGCACAATTATTGGAAAATGTTAATATGAGATGTTCCATATAAACTGGTGCCAAGAAGTCCCTATTGTTCCCCAAAAAACCTTGTTTCCTTGCTTACTTTCCATATGAAGCCAAAATAAATAATGATCTCTTTTTAAAATTAATGATCTGAAACAAGCTTGTATTTCAGTGGGCATTTTTTAAAGCTTTCAAAGATGGGGGAAATAGGAACAGTGGACATTCAAGAGCTGTACATGCAAATTACGTGAATTTTTTTCACCACACACACACACGCGCACACACACACACACACACACACACACACACACACACACACACACACACACACACACATACACACACACACACACACACACACACACACACACACACACACACACACACACACACACACACACACACACAATTCTGCCTGAGAATTAGGTGTTTGTTTTCCACAAACTTCACAATTAAACACAGATGCACTCATCCTGCTCATTTTATACAATCAAGCCAACTGCCTACCCCATGCCCTCTTCTGTAGCATTTAAAAACCCTGGTGCTATTGCTTGATCTGAAGAAGCCTTGTAATTGATGAAAACACTTGGTATTACCTTCCATATCTGAAAAAGGAGACTTCCTGGCTGTGGAGTTTTCTTTTACACTAAAACATAGGAAGCTTACGTTAAACTGAATGATGTAATATCGAAACAATAAACTCGAAAGTTGTAGTGCCTGAAAGTTTAAAAGCTCGAATGTCAAAACATCTAAAAATGACTGAAATGCTTAAATGGCACGTGTTTAAGTAGTTTGCTGTCATTTTAGGGGTTTGCATGTAATGCCAAAAACAAAAATATGGTGGATGTTACGTTACAATCTCTTGGGTTCATTCTGGACATCTACAATGGTGTAACTTAATGTAAAAGAAAAACAAGTATTGATTACTGAATGGTAAATTTATGGTTTGCAACGAAACATAATACAGCAAGAATATTGGATTTGGAAGTAGAATCTTTCAAGGAAAAGTAAAGGGAGTGTTATTTCATTTCTACGAAGTGTTAAACTGTTAATAGAATAATGTCTGAAAGTGATCGGTATACTTTTAAATATGCAGTTTTGAATGCTACAGGCAATAGCAGGCATCTGTACCTCAGGGGTAGCCTGCTAATTACTTTTTCTCATTTCTTTACTTTGAGGAGTCAAAGATTTCTGTAGTATTTATATAAGGCATGCATACTACATCAGGGATGTAATCACTAGCTCTGTATATTATGTACTATAGTATAACTTGTCAAACATTAAAAACTGCATTACCTAATTTTAAAAAGCCTAATATATCTCTTCATAGGCAGCTTTTAATGTACGCCTCTCACATATTTTGATATTTTATGCAAATTCCCATCAATCAATACTTATTTTTATTTTTACCAGGATTTCTAAAGGGCATGATGTCAGAAGTAGCATATCGAATGGCCAGAAATAACTCCAGTTTCTCTACTTTGACTTTGAGTGGTATGTATAGAATTGGACTGTCCTTGCTGCATGCATTATCTGCAAACAGGTCAGAAACTTAATTTCTAATGTTAAAACTTCCTCAAACTATTTCTTATTCGTAAAAGTCAAAATGTCCAATATTGCTAGAATTATTCAAATTACTACAGAAAATGTTTGAAATAATGCCCAAATTGCATAAAATGAATAAAATAGAAATGCCACATTTTTTTTGCTAAGCATGTACTTTTTGTATTAACTACGGCTATCCAAGTTATCAGAAGTGTATGGCGTGCTCACGTTTGTGCAGTGTTACAGTAAAGTTATTTCACAAAATACAGCCATTTCAGAGCACATTTCACAAAGTACAATGTTTTGAATAGCTTATTGTGCATTTGTGTGTTACTGCAAGTTACAAAGAAGCAATTTGTTTGAATATAATTACAAGGGCCATATTGCAGTGTATTTGTGCATATTTGTTGGCATGGATAAAGGATTAAAAAAAAAAAACAGGTCCACTAGTGTTTGATAATAATATTGTTAAAACTGGAGAGTGTTTCAGCAAGAGTATGACATTTTCATACAGGCTGCATTTTCTGATAAACATAACCGTACAAAGGCATTTATTATACTTAATTTAGCTGGGTAAGAAACCATAGAAAGGGAACATTCATTTGTGTATGCACCTGCTGTTTATGCTGGAGAGGGGGAAAACTGTCATATTGTTGTACAGGCTGAGTCAAGGGAGGACCCTGAGTGCTTAAAATGTTAACTTAGAGAAATGTGTAACCCCCAGACCAACATTACAGTGGAGAGGCACTTATTTTATACAAGAGATCAAAAGCCAAGTGAATCTTTTGCAGCATATATAACTGACCTGAGAAATAACTAAAACATACAGATTTGGTGATTTAAGGGATGAGCTAATAAAAGACAGACTTATGTGTGATATTAAAGATGATGCTATGAGAAAGATTTTTGCTTTCTGACAGTGATTTAACTTTGAATAAGCCCACTGAAATTTGTCAGATATATGTGCTTACAGAAAAGCACACAAATATGCTTATAAACGAGAAGTGCATGTTTTCGGTAACTTCTAAGCATCACATTGATGGTATGAAGCACGTAGTTAGAAAAATTGGTCCAAGCCCATGGCAGCTATGGGGTTTACCAGGGACTGCAGCAGGGCTCCCCAGAGCTTTCTAGCAAGTTTTAGAGTTCACACAGTCTCAGTGAACTATAAGAGTGAGTCAGTAAACTCAAAGCATGGGCCCCAACCTAATTTCATAACTACCTGTCATAATTGTGGAAGAAGTCATGAATCTAAAGGAGAAACATGCTTAGCTTTTGGTTTACAATGCCACCAATGTAATAAATGGAATAATTTCAAAAGATTTTGTAAATCAACAGCCACACATTCTTTCACTAATAACATTTTAAGAAATGACTTGATCATTTAGAGAGTCATATCCAAGTGTCTCATTCTTTTTATGCTGATGGTGTGTCATTGGTTAGTGAAACAGTCAATGCAGTTGATTTATGGGCCAAGAATTAAGTATTTTGTACTGTTTGGATAAATGGCAATCCTATAGAGCTCACAGTTGATACTGGCTCTCAAAGTGCAATGTTATGTCTGCAGAAACATTTGCCAAAATAAGTGCTGGTGAGAAGCTTCTTCTGGCAAAGTTTGTGAAACTTGTTGCTTATTGTGGTGAATAGATTCAAACGAAAGACTCAGTAATGCTTTCATGTTACTCTGCTGGGAGATGTTACGATTTATTATTTTATGTGGTCAAGAGGCAGATCCAGTCATTATTAGGCCTCAGAGACTCTTTGAAAATGGGACTACTTTTATTCATTAAGGAGGTTCACCATGTTAGCTTAAAAGACCACTGCTCTAATTTTGCCCAGTCTAATTTTTCTACCTATGATGATCTCTTCGAAGAAAAGCTAGGCAAGCTTCCAGTTGTGTACTCCATGAAGTTAGAAACAGATGCCAGTCCAGTTGTCAGGCCAGCCAGAAAAGTTGCAATAGCTATGCAGACTACAGCCAAATCTGAACTAGATAAAATGGTGTGACAAGGTGTAATTTATCCAGTTGAAAGTCCGACTGAGTGGGTATCCATGGTGGTAGCTCATAAGAAAAACTCAGACAACATCAGAATATGCATCAATCCAGGAGATTTGAACAAGGCATGGAAAAGACCTCATTATCCAATGCACACAGTTGGAGACGTCACAGCTTTGATGCCAAATGCCACAGTTTTTTTCTGTCTTAGATGCTAAGAGTTCATTTTGTCAAATTTTGCTTGACAAGAAATCCTCCTTGCTCACTACTTTCAGTACTCCATTTGGAAGGTACAGATTTTTGAAAATGCCATTTTGGATAAATTCTGCAAGTAAAGTCTTTCAATGTGCAATGGAGCAAATTTTTCTGGGTATGCGTGTGCTATTACAGTAGACATACTGGCAGGAGGTAATGGTGAAGCTGAGCATGACAGAAACCTCAAAAATGTTCTGTAAAGGGCACGTGATGTGAATCTTAAGCTCAACCCAGAGAGATGCAAATCCAATTCAGGCTATGAGAAGTCACTTACATTGGTCATTTATTCACCATTTCAGGCTTAACACCAGACCCTTCTAAGCAAACAGCCATTCTCGAGATGCCAGATTCAGACAATGTTCAAGCCCTGCAATGTTTGCTTGGCATGGTTAACTATAAGGCAAGTTCATTCCAGACTTGAGTCAAATATCCACACCATTCAGAGAGCTAACACGTAAGATGTATCTTGGTCTTAGAACAACACCAGAGAGCATTTGAAGTCCTGAAACAGAGAATTGCCAGTCGACCTGCTCTCAGATACTGTGACATCCACAAGCCAGTTGATCTTTCATGTGATGCTTCAAAATTTGGTCTTGGTGCAGTCATTCTACAAGAGGGTCAACCTGTTGCTTATGCATCATGAACTCTCACCCAAGCTGAAATCTAATATGTTCAGATATAGAAAGAACTTTTGGCAATTGTGTTTGCATGTTCCATGTTCCATAACTATGTGTATAGCAAGGGTCTATATTATATCCTCAAAAAAACTCTTCAGCAAATGCCTGTTCACCAACAATAAACAGCAAAATCTAACTTATTCAAATGGCCATTTCAGCAATTTTTTTCCTAGGGGAAAAATCATTTGGCCAACCAAAAATCAGGCAGACTTTCAAATCCTTCAAAGTGGGGGCTACACACCCCCAATATGCAGTGCTGTCTCCCCATGACCTCCTAACTAAATATACCAACTCTGAGATCACACTACAGTGGGGAGAAGCCAAATTCATGACAATGGCCAAGCATTTTCCCCCTAGGAAAAAATTAGCTGAAACAGCCATTTGGGAGAGCTAGATTTCGCTGTTTATTGGTCAGCAAACAGGTGTTCAGTGAAGAAGTTTTTGGAAGAAGTAATATAGACCCTTATGGACCTATCCAGATCAAAACAGATCATCAACCTCTAGTAACTATCCTGAGATAGCCTATGCATACAGCAGCAACCAGATTGCAACTCACAATGCTGAGATTGCAAAAGTATCACTTCAATCTTGTCTACAAGAAAGGCAAACTTCTTCATCTTACTGACACATTATCCAGATCCCCCAGAAGTACCACCGCACAGCATAAAAATGAGCAATTTGATTTTGAAGTCATGGAAGTTAGATATTTGTTTTCCACATGTCTTGATGGGTTCAGAGATCATACAGCCACAGATCCAGTTTTACAGAAGCTCAACCACTTTCTCAAAGAAGTAACGCCATCAAAGCAATATAGTTTACCTCCAGAAGTGCAACGTTATTTTCCATACAAAGATGATATTTTGTCTGACAATGGTATCATCATGAAAGGTCCTAAAGTTACTGTACCAAAGTCTTTGCAATAAGAGTACATTACTATTTTATATCGAGGTCACCTAGAAGCAGACTCTACCAAAGGAAGGGTGAGAGAACTAGTATTTTGGCCTTCTACGTCACAAGATATTGAAAGAATGATTTCATCTTGTTCTGTGTGTAATAGTACAAAGCCACATTAGCAGAAAGAACCACTTCAGCTTAACCAGATTCCTGAACTACCTTGGTCGACAGTAGCTACAGACATTTTCGAGTGGAATGGTCAACATTATTTGGTTTTAGTAGATTGTTATTCTAATTGGTTCGAAATTGACCTACTTCCCAATCTAGCATCTACTACTGTCATTACTAAGGTGAAGCATTGATTTTCAGTCCATAATAGCCCATACAAAGTTATTTCTGACAATGGCACGCAGTTTAGAAGCCAACAATTCAAAACATTTGCTGAAGAGTGGGACTTTACTCTTGTCACGAGTAGCCCAGAGTATCCTCAGTCAAATGGTTTGGCAGAACTGTACATTTCAGTTCAGAGTGTAAATAAGTTACTAGAGAAGTCAAAATGAGACAATAGTGATATTTTCCTACATCTCTTGAATCTCAGAAATATTCCTTATGATAAACATCTTGGTTCGCCTGCTCAGAGACTTCTGTCAAGACAAACTAGAACCACATTACCCATCAGTGTCAATTGTTGGTTCCATGTGTCAAGAACAGGAGGTCAGTAAAAGCCAATCTGAAGAAGCATCTAACCCAGAAGTCCTATTATGATAAAACCAGCAAACCGCTCAATCCATTATGAGAGGGAGATGTGGTAAGGATGCAAACGTCTAAAGGTTATGATTGGATTGGTGTCATGAAGAACATCTGCCCAGAGCCAAGACTGTACATTGTGTAATTACAAGGAGCAGAATTCAGCCAGAATTGAAAGCATATGATACTGGTGTCCGAGCCTATACCACAGCACATAGCCTGTGAGAGACTTTTTTATCTCAGAGTGAGTTGTCCAGTGTTCCAGTTCCTGAGGATGTTCCAGAAGCAATTACCATTCTTGTAATAAATCCTGAGAGGAGCTGTTCACTGAAACCTATCCCTGTTACTAAGTCCAGTCCTGATGGTTATGTCACATGTTCTGGTCAAATCTCCAGACCATGTTCCAGATGTACAGCGACTTGGACATAAATAATATGAATGACCTGAGCATTGTGTTTATTTTTCTGATTGTCTTTATTAATGCATGCCTAACTGCAATCTTATTTTGATAAAGGGCAATCTTTTCTTTAAGAGGGAGGATGTAGATCAGTGTACATGTCTCTTTAAGAAACCTCCTGTGGGCATGTACTAATTGTCCCTGCACATTCTCAGTAATCAGTACAGAGTTCTATTTTGTTGAGATGTTGAGATGAGCTGTTGAGATGTAAACTATACATGTGTGTAAGCTCTATCTGTTAATCAGTTTGTTTATAGTTATTGAAGCTGCTATCCATCCTGATGTGTTTTCATGTAATAAAGCTTCTTAGATGAATTACCCTACCTGCTTGTCTTCCATGAATTAAAGGATGAGCAGCACGCTGGTTGCCAATTATTTGGTGTATTTTAAGGGGGGATAGGGGTTCTGCATTCCTGAGTGTGTCCTCCTTTTTATAAGATGCCTAGTAACTATGAATTTGTTGTCAGTTTCTCTTTCATTCCCTATTACAATATTACCTGCTTACCATTTTTTAATGTAACATAGGCACTTAATTCTTCATTGGTAACAGGATCTCAATTTGTAGATGAAACACTGAAATAGAAAGTTTTTTTTGCCAGTAGCAGCCTCTTCATTAGTTACAAATCTCTTTAATGTGGAACTATTAGGTTGAATTTTACTTCTGCAGAGATTGTGCTTATTGACTGACACTGGTGGATTGTAATGACAGAAGTCTGAGTAGCCTTTTATGGTTAAAATGTTATGAAACGGTCAGGTTTGCCATTATTGGGTCATGCATTTTGTTTCATTGCTTACTGGAAAAATCTTCAAAACTACAGATTTTAAACACACTAACAACTGGTGCTGTATTATACAAGGAACATAATTTAATACAATCAGGAAGGTGAATCAAAGAACACATCCATGTGTGCATGGCCCTAAAAATGTGTGCAAGGAGCTTATGGTTTGAAAATAGGTCAAAGGTAAACTTAATTCCCTACTTACCAGATGCATTTTATTTGAATGGGGTTTTAATGCTGTTTCAATGAATGTGAATTTCAATGGCAGAGAAGTTACAAGTTACTGCTCATGATAAGTCTGTTTTCACTGTGAGAGTGTATTTTGTTTGACAAATGGCTATTAGTGTCTGTGCATTTTATTTCAGTATCTGTAATCATTGTAGAAGCAAATAAGAAAACAGCATGCCCTCTGGTAGGTTTTAACAGTGTTCATGTAAACTGGAGAGAAATATCCAAGTAATGGAACACTGGAATGGCTGGGAAGGGGCTGCTATGAGGTGGGGGGGTGCCACAGGAGCAGCTGCTCTGGGAGGGCCCAGTCTATTACCCTGCCTAGGGCCCCATTCACCATGATCCAATTCTTCTAATAATTAAAATATGCATTACAACCAAGTAGTAGGTCATGAAAAAGTTACCATTTTCAAAAGTGGGTCTTGGCCCATAAAAGTTTGGGAACCACTGATTTAACTTTAGACAGTGACGTGGCAACAGTAACAGTTACAAACACTTATCTTCTTTTGGCTCATTTCACTGACTCTTTTGTCCCACAACATTCTAAAGCAAGGGGAACCCCCTCTGTTTGCCATCACTCCATTTGGGCTCACTCTGCTCCCCTACACTACCACAACCACTATTCCACCTATCACCATTTACTCTAAATTTAAGCCACCCCATCTCCACCTACATAAGCTCAAATTAAAATTAAAGGCTTATCCTACAACCAACATATCTCCCTCAGACTAAAACTCAGTAGTGACACCCACACAAACACTGGACCAGCTACATCCCCCACAAACTTTTAACTGTACACCCACCACAAACCACACCCCTCCATTACAACGTAACACTACTTGTTCTTCCCTTAACATTACACATATAAACATTAGACACATCTAGAACAAAATACCACAGTTCAATGCCTGGGTTAACCTACATGCTCCAGACATAGTAGTACTAACTAAAACCTGCTGAAAAACTAAACAAGATGGTGACCTTCTACCCCACAAACTATACCATACTAAGAGCAGGAGACAAAATAAAAGGGCTAGTGGTGTCGCAATAATATACAAAAATTCCTCAGCTTACCCCTTCACCACTAAATCCTGCAAAATTTGTTAAAGCAGAAATTCTCATATCTACCCTCAAACTCCACCAAAACAAGATATTATTCATCAAAGGTGATATATTGCCACCTGGTAATCTCTTTTCGCAGAAGACTACTTCCTCTGCTGGATCTCATCCAATTCCTATGAAAAATTCATACTAGGTGATTTTAATATTGACTATCTCCCTTTGGCCTATTTGTCCTCTGACTCACCTAACCCATCAATAAATCACGATGATCTCTCACAGCTAATCACCACTCACACCAGGCATAATAAAAAACTAAGGGTACATTAATTGACTGGATTCTTTCCTCTGTGCCTCACAAGCTTTACTTTCAGTTCTATTCTAGAAAGTCTGATACATCCATTGGCTCTGAGACCAGGAAGAAGTAGTCCCTTTTAAATTTTCATTACCTGTTTGAACATATACTAGGCTTTTCCCCCAAAGTGTTTTGGATTTCTTATAACATGACAGGAATGTGTCTCATTCCTAAGGCAGGATATTATAAATAGTCAATGAAACTATTGTTTCTGTCTTTGTTGTTAGCCTTGAGTGTTCCTTCCTACCCCTACAGTGTGTCCACAATTGTTTCCTTCTATACTTCATATGGAGTTAGATGCATTGGTAGCATATTTTTAATTTATTGTGTTGTTAATATTTAATGATTAGTGTATGTGCGTTAGTCTTACTGTCATTCAAACTATGTGTTCATTGTTAAGTCTTGCATGGAGACCAAAGCAACGTAATATATATATCTGATCGACTTTACTTTGACTATAATTGTAAACTCTTTCACTCTTTTCACTTATGCTGCTAAAGGAACTATCCAGGTAAGTTCCTTCTACAGTTCTCACTTTCCTGCTTGTAAATCCTGGTATTTTATGGCATGGTATCTCTCATTGCATATGACACTAATCATCGAGTGTACCAATTTTAATGCTAAATGCTACTTTCGTCTTATTCATGGACAACTCCACCTGAGTGTCCTGCATTTATTTTTTGAACTGTTGGTAATGGGTGATCCCATGAGATGTAAACAACACCATTTGCTATAGTAGTTTATGGTTAATAGTTGCAGTGCTTCTCATCTACTTCCATATCGTATTGTTTGCACAGTCCCTAATATACAACAGTCATATCACATTGCATCTTTTAGTATACAGGCCCTCTTCCATGAGTGTATTGCACACAGCAGCAAGATGTACAACTTTTCCAGTTTTGTTTTACAGAACATGCATTTGTCCATTTCTCCCACATGTTCAATGGACTTTGTAAACCAGTGTCCACATAGTCCAATATCTTGGACCATTAATATTAATATTTCATCTTTTGGTTTAAATTCACCTCTCATTAACCATCCCTGTGTCAGGTCCTGATGAACATAAGTTTGCTCACGATGATCTTCATTCTTGCTACTATATCTTGGGGAATTTCCGTTTCTTCCCTGTTGTCTCATCCTTTTCCTCATATTGTCTTTTTTTCTTTTGTTTTTGGCACATTCACTCTCTGTTTTTTGCCTATTTATGGTTTGATTTCCATTCCTGCTTTGTTTCAACCTGCTTTTGCTGAACTAAAATATGCCATCTTAGGGTTCTTCTCACCTTTTTAAACATTCACTATGTTTGGATCTCATGAGGTCATAAGATATGCATGCAGTCCCATGATTGCGGATCTTCACATGTAGTCAATTTCAATGAGGACCACACAGCCTTCACAGCAAGGAATATATAATTTTGGTGTAAGAGGGGTTTATATCATTTGTTAGACATGCAGTATTTTTCTTGTTTTGGATCTATCTAATTCAATACTTCCAATTACCCCAAACATGTAATATAGAACAGGAACAGCAACTTCATCTATAGCTTGGATTTTTATTTCAAAATTTCATGGGAGTTTTCAGCTTTAGGCTTCTGAAGTATTCCCTGCTGAGCCTTATTTTTACTTGTTCATGTTTTATTGCCAAACATTCATCTAATCCCAAATGTTTATATTCCCTCCTTTATATATCTTTCCTGTCTTATACTGATATTTTCTTGGTACTGCAGCTTTCCTTTTTTTAATGTTGCTTTTGCACATTTATTAAGACAAAATATCATTCTTATAAAATCAGAGGAAGTGTTAAGCATTTGTAGTTGCACTTTCAGTTCATCTGATGAACTATGTAATACTAAGCCATTCAGAAAAAGTAGATGAGCTATCGTTAAACAAGGTTAGTTTCTGAGAAATAAACCACAACTATAGCTTAAACTCTTAAGTAAGCAGCTTAATAGCATTAGCACAGAATCGTCCTGGAAGATCCCACTTTGAATTTTTATTTCTGGGATAATAATTTGCCCATTGTTTAAATTCTTCCCCTTCTTAAAACTCTCTGTTCTGGCTTTGTTTAGCAACATATGATCCTTAGTTTTATATAAACTTTCTTTTATGATGCCTGTTTGGACATCTTTGTGAGTATATTGCTGATAGATCAAAAATTGCTTGACTAAACATAATGGAATATTCCAGTGCAGCATGGAGCAGCACAGTGACACAGCAGATACTGTCGTTGCTTCACAGCAGAAGGTTCCCCAGTTCGATTATCAGCTGGGATACCTTCCTCCTGTCCTCCTGTGTTCGCATGGGTTTCCTTTGGATGCACCGGTTTCCTCTCACATTCCAAAGAGATGCAGTAGGTGGGTTGGACACTCTAAACTGGCCATAGATATGAGTGCACATCTGAGTGTGTGGTGCAGAAGAATTACCATGACAGGGCTATTCACTCATTGGCTCAAACCTTGGCTTTAGTTGATTGTCACTGCTGAAGTGACACCCCGACCTCATGTGCAAAAACTGGAAAAACGGGTTGTGAGTGGATGGGTGGATGGATGGATTGCAATACAACATACTACACTGATTTTATACTTGAAAAGTCTGTTGGTTGAATTGATTAGAGTCTGGATAGCTGTGATTTTACAATCGTGTATGTAGAAAACCTGTTGCTGGTTTTAGTTTGTTATACTATAAGCACCAGAGACTGAAATTGTATTTCATTGTTTATATTCTCTTGTATATCAAAGAAGCTTTGCTTTATCACATTAGTTCTTATAGCATATTGTCCCTAGAAGACTCATCATTGCTATATCTTGAATCTCTTTTTTGCCAATCCAGCTTTCCAAGACTGGATGTGCTTTTCATGGTTAGAAGTACCATATATTACCCTTGCGTGACATGCACTTAGGGTATTCAGATTGTAAAAATATTTTGGGTAATGTTGTGCAAAAGACTGAGAGTAGAACCAGAGTTTATAAACTGGCCATACTGCTTCCACTGTATCCATGCAGCTTTTAACAGATGAGAAATTTACAGGTACATTGGAGACAATTGTTTCAAGTACAGCTAGAGAGCTTCTAGGTACAAGTATTGCATAAATGTCCCCACGTGGTCATTAAAATGAAGGAAATTTTATTATAAATTAGGCATAAATGTGTTCACACTGGAACATAGAATGATGGAACTTTCATTACAAATTAGGCATAAGTGGCCCCACCTGGTAATAGAATGAAGGACCTTTGATTATAAATTAGGCACCAGTGGGTCATCTCAAACTTAGGCTATCTAACTCTCATTTTTCGGCCATTCAGTCTCATTGTTTCGGGACTCACTGTAATGGGTCTCAACATTTCAAATGGCTACCATTTTCCATCTATTAAATCAATAATTAACTGGACCTCTGATTATAATTTATACACAGATGTCCATGTGGATCATAGAATGAAGGATATCCAAGATAACTTGTGCATAAAAGTCCCATGGTTCACAGAATGGCATGTGTCCTGAAGATTGCACAAGTGCCTCTGCTGCAGCAGATGCCATGGTATGTCCATGCCCCACCATGGAAACATTCATATAGACATGCAGCTATCTACATGTGTCTCTTTCTTACAGCTATCTACATGTGTCTCTTTCTTACAGCTATCTACACATGTCTCTTTCTTACAGCTATCTACGTGTCTCTTTCTTACAGCTATCTACATGTGTCTCTTTCTTACAGCTATCTTCTTACAGCTATCTACATGTGTCTCTTTCTTACAGCTATCTACACGTGTCTCTTTCTTACAGCTATCTACACATGTCTCTTTCTTACAGCTATATACACGTGTCTCTTTATTTTTGACTTGGCAAAAAGCCAATGTGAATGTCTAAAGGGGTGACAATTCTGTACTCTGAGCAATTTCCCTTACTTATAACTCTGTCAGACTTCCACCAAGCTGAGCTACTTATTCTTAATGGTCACTTAAATCCCCCACCAAAAAAAACTTGCTATAGCAGCCATCTATATTCCACCTGGAAATAACATTGCCATCCTAGAACTTATACTATCATGGATCTCACTTCATATACAATACGAGACAATTATCCTTGGTCATATCAACATTGTTTGGAAAAAAACTATTAACCAAATCCCCATATCTAAGCATTAACCTCCATGACTTCCATCAACTAATTACACCATCCACTTGCATAAACAAAAACAACAGTGACAGCTCCCTTCTTTACTGGATCCTTATTTCCAATCCAAATCTCTACCATAATCCTGTCACTCTACCTGAACCCCTGAGTGACTGCCTTTCTATTTTTGTGCAAAGGTTCTGTCTTCAAATTCCCAAGACCCACCTATACAGAGATTGCTGCAACCTTTCCAGCTTTGATGGACAAACCTTTAACAACAGACTTTTATTAGTTATCTGGTCCTACCTCCAACACATTTCCCTCAGTGATGAAGTACTAGAATTTAACCATCATTTCCTTGATATACTGAACGCCCTAGCACCATTAAGGAAAATTAGGATAAAAGCTAACCATGCCCCCTGGCTTTCAAAACACACTCACTCCCTTATGCAAAAAAGAGACAGCATTTGGAAACAATGGCTAAAAACTAAATCTACTATCCTACTTCAAAAATTCAAAGAACTAAGAAACCACACCTAAAAGCAAATCAGTAAAGATAAATTCTATTATGAGGTACAATCCACACACCACTCTAACCCAACAAGTCCTACTACCCCTATCCCCTACACGAATAACACTCCTCAAGAAACTGCCACACTACTTAACTCTTACTTCATTGAACCTATTTACAAACATAACCCACACTGACCAAAATAACAGTCCTCCTCCCATGTCTTTCACTACTACCAATTCCACCTCCTTTTCTCTGGAACCAGTCTCCACTGCTTATATAAAATCTCTTCTGCTTAAAGTAAAACCATGTTCCCCCTCTACTGATAAACTACCTCTCCTCTTTCTTAAACTTGCAGCTGACTCTCTAGCCTACCCTATCTCAATCTTTGTAAACAGATCAATGCAAGAATCTACTGTCCCTGACATCTGGAAATCTTTCTACACTGTACCTTTACACAAAAGAAGAAACTGCACTGATTCTTCTAATTTTAGACTTGTATCTATTCTTTCCCCACTCTCAAAAATCCTTGAAAAATGCATACACAATCAGCTTCTTAAATAGCTAATTCTGGAAAATCTTCTTACCCCCACTCAACATGGCTTTATGCAAAATCACAGTACTGCTACAGCCCTTCTTTCTTTCACTCATACTGTTGCAGAGACTAGAGACAAAAAACAGATTTCCTGTCTATTCCTAGATCTCTGAAAAGCTTTTGATACTTTATCACACTCTAAGCTACTAACTAAACTATCTGATCTCAACCTGTCCACCTCCACTATTCTCTAGTTCACCAGCTACCTTATCAATAAGCTACTAACTAAACTATCGGATCTCAACCTGTCCTAACTAAACTATCGGATCTCAACCTGTCCACCTCCACTATTCTCTAGTTCACCAGCTACCTTATCAATAAGCTACTAACTAAACTATCTGATCTCAACCTGTCCACCTCCACTATTCTCTAGTTCACCAGCTACCTTATCAATAGGTTAGTCAGATGGCAAACCTCCTGTTCTCCTGTCTTACTTACCAGACAGGTACTACCCAAAGTTTCATTCTCTTTTCAACATCTTTACTAACAACCTGCATTCATCCTGCAGCACCTCCTCCCTTATACAATATGTTAACGACTCTGTTCTTATCTCCTTCTCACATATCACTCACCTTCATTCTATGACTCAAAACTCATTTCTCACCATCGAAAAATGGCTAACCAATAACCAGCTCATCCTAAACCCTAAGAAAAAAAAAAACTCCTTCTCTTTATTCCTAAATCTCTCTCCATTCATACAACCACCTTCACCATCTCATCTCTTGATAACACTGCTATCAAAAGCTGAATCACAAACTAAGCTCTTGTGTACCATAATCGATGACCAATTAAAATGTGGCCTCCAGATTCAACAGTGTATTAAAGAGATGCATCAAAAACTGGGACTACTCTATAGAAGCAAAAAAATCCTGTATTCTGACTTCAAACCCCCTCTAGCCCAGGCATTCCTAATTCCATGCCTTCTCTACTCCTCTCCTACGCTTGCTGATCTACAATTCACCTTAATCACTAAGCTTGAACAGACATATAACAAAATAACTAGATTTGCCAGCAACCAACCATACAAATCGCACCACCTCCTTGATTTAAAAACACATCCGATGGCTTGAATTCCCCCAATTACTGCTTCTATCCCAACTATCTATCCCAACTACAAATCACTCACTCCTTATTCAATAAGCCGTCGGCCTTCCCTCTCCTCTCTCGTACATTTATAAACCTAATAAAACATATGCAAACTACTTTACAAAGGCGCAGCGACCCAAGCCTGGAACAAACTCCCCTCTAATATTCTAATATCAAATGCACAAACAGCTTCAAAAAAGAACTGAAAAACTTCCTAGCTCCAGGCCATGCCAGGACAACCTAATCACCCCCACCGTCTCCATCTGTCTTTACCCTATAACTTTTATCTTTTAGGTATATAGATTGTATAACC
The DNA here is from genome assembly GCF_019279795.1 of Protopterus annectens. Taxonomy (NCBI): domain Eukaryota; kingdom Metazoa; phylum Chordata; order Ceratodontiformes; family Protopteridae; genus Protopterus; species Protopterus annectens. The sequence continues at coordinate 153,493,629 of NC_056749.1, read as the reverse complement.
TCTAGTAGATCAATGAGACGATCAGTAGCTTTATTGTATATATATATATATATATATATATATATATATATGTATGTATGGGGTCTACTGCTTTTCATCGAATACCACATATTCGAAAAAGAGCAGTAGACCACTCAGTTACACGAAAGTGCACTTATTTGAAAGTGCACTTTCGCGAACTCAGCTTCTACGAAGCTTCTCTCCACAGTGGAGGACAGCAGGAAAACATGTCCTCCACCATGGTGCGGTAGTTATGGACCTTAGGGTTAGGGCAAGAGTCACGGTAAGGGGATAGCCCTACTAGCTATCCCCTTACCATGACCTGTGCCCTAACTCTAAGGCCCGTAACTACTGCACTGAAATCAGTAGTAGCCCGTTCGCTGAAGCTGGTTTCGCAAAAGTGCAATTTCAATTAAGTGCACTTTCACGTAACCCAGGGTCTACTGTGTAAGTTCGAAGAAGTGTATTTTTGAACTTATACAGTAGGAAAAAAAAAAAATATATATATATATATATATATATATATATATATATATATATATATATATATGTATATATATATATATATATATATATATATATATATATATATATTATATATATATGTAGCCTGGATATTAACTTGTGTGCTGTAGCTATACATAGGTATTTCAACTTCTGTCTGCTATCTTGTATACATTTTTATGCAGCTGTTAAATTTAATTTGTACAGTTTTGAGTTTTATGTCATTGATGCAGTTAATTTATACAGTTATGTACGTATGTTTGTTTTTCAGTATTTGAAGCTTTTCTCCTTAGATCTCCACTGAAAATGGGCTTTTGGCTCAGCTGGGCTAACCCAGTTAACAAATGACAAACACATAAATAAATAAATAAACAAACAAATAAAGGCAAAAATAATAATGTAGAAAATATTGTGGGATAACAACCCTGTCATTCTTCTTCCTGCCAGTGTCATACAAAAGTACGTGAATGTGCATTTGAGGTTCTTTCACTAAATGAAAACATTTAACAGAACCAACAAAACTTTGACTCACACTTTTATGAAGATTGATTCATTACAAGCCTTCATCTAAAATGCATCAAAATGTAATATTCACATTAGTATAAATGTGGAAGCAATTCACAAATTCACTACCAACCACTTAATTTATAGTATAACATAGTTATCTGTTAATACACTCCCACTGGCTTTTCCATTCACACTTTCTACATTAAGCAACATATTAAAAGAACAGTAAATTATTTAAAAACAAATAAAATCTTTACTATTTTAAAGGAGATTTGGATAAAAAAGTGCCCTTAGGAAATATTGTTTTCTAATTAAGAATATACAGGTGGATATCTGCATGATTGAAGCTTTCCAAAAGAGTAAACCCAAACACGGCAATTGGCTCATGCAATGTATAAAAACTGAAGACAGAAATAGCAGACATATTGTATGTGTCCTAAAATTCAAATGGCAAAAAAATAATGAGAAGAGAGGTTAAGGCAGTCTCATGATGATGAGCTATAGCCTAATGAAGAAGACTAGCTGAGGGAATACATCAAAATATCCTAGAATGCAAAGACTTATTTAGTGACTATTTTGTAGCATTTAAGGCTTGTTTATTATGTTAAATTTTAGAGCACTGCTAAAGTCTTTTCCCATGTATGGTTTGGGGACATGAATAACACATCTTAGACAGAGTATGCCAATAACTGTGCATCTTTTTAACTTAATGTAGCTGCATTGCCCATTGCTTACTCTATATATTACTGAAAGGCATTACAAAGTATAAGTATCATAACAGCAACTGAAAATCGTTAAGTCTTTCAAAGGGTAAATAATGCACCCCACCTATGTACCATGTTCAATCATAGCCTTACCTCAAGCTTTGTGCCCACTAAATGGGGCACAGCGATGGTTATCTCACTTCACAAAGGAGGAGCCACCACGGACCCCGGGAATTACCACCCCATTAGCCTGATGAGCCTGGCCTGCAAGGCTATAAAACGTATCATCATGGAACTTATAAACAATGACATTGATAATCTCCAAACTCTGGACACCACCCAGTTCAGGTTTGTAAAAGGCAGATCATGTCTCATAAACCTGACAGACTTCTTTGAAGCGGTCACCAGTGTCGTAGATGTGGGTAAGGTGGTTCACACAGCCTATTTAGATCTTGCCAAGGCTTTCAACACCATCCCTCACTCTGGAATTATAGATAAACTCACTAAACTAAGTAGAAATCCCTATGTCACAAGATGGGTTGCCAACTGGCTCACTGACAAAACCCACACTGTGAAAGTAGCAGACTCCAAATCTTACTTCAGACCAGTGACAAGTGGGAGTACCACAGGGTTCAGTCCTGGGTCCTCTCCCTGTTTGGTATCTACTTCTCTGAAGTACAGGCTAACACACAAGGTCTTTGGCTAACGAAGTTTGCAGATGACTGCAAACTAACCATAATTGAAACTCCTAATGATGTGGACATCCTACAAAAGGGCCTCACTGAGACAGATGCCTGGTGTCAAAGCCATGGCCTCAAGCTCAATGCCAAAAAGTGCATTGTCATCCCCTTTGGTAAAAACTCTGTACCCATGAGCTACCACATAGGCAGTAGTCTACTTATAGGTTCATAGGTTGGTACTAGGCCATCATCCCTAGGGCCTATACAAAGGTATCCATAACAATTCCCTGGCTATTTCTTCCCACAATATTTACTTCCCTGGACCCCTGTCTAGCAGGGTGACTGATGTAATCCCTGGGGTGAATTTTCTATCTCCCATCCAACCATCAAGGTTCCTTTTGATGACATGTATGGGCAGTCTGTTCCAGAGTCTGGGGAGTCTCTGGGTTAGGAACCTATCCCTCCAGCATGTTTTGTTCATTGTGATGACAAGGTTTAGATCCCTGGAGCATGTGGCTCTGAGTAATTGGGATTTCTTTAAGTGTAGCATATCCAACAGCTCTGGGTTTGACATGGCCTTGTATGTTAAGCAGTATAGCTGGTGTTTTTTTAGACGATCAGCACAGGGCATCTGCTTTAGGCCTGTGATTTTTTTAGTGAGGTATTTCTGTGGCCTTTCCAGTTGTTGCAGATGTCTTGAGAGGTACATACCAAATGGGGCATTTTTCTCTGAGGTATGGTGACCTTTGAGTTAGTATATAAAAGATGGGGGGGCTTGCACCCTATCAAAGTAGAAGTTTAAAGGAGAACAGCGAACAGCGATGTCTAAGATTACCAATTCTCCTGGATTTTCAATCTTTTTTTTTTTTTTTTTACAGTGTATTGATTCTCAGCATTTAGAGGGATAACATTTCAGGAGGGAGCCTGGAAAACTGAACCAAGATTATGCATATAGATATGAATAACGAAGTAAATTTAACATTTTGCAAGAAAGATAAGAATCTGACACAGAGGAAAGAGGAAACAGTTTAGTATTTCGGCATCTTCGGTGAAGAATTAAGACTTTGTTCCTAGCCTTTATATATTACCTTAATAATGCTTAAATTATTCACTTGTGACCATACAATTCTACCTGGGAGATGTTTTTATTCCTTCTTAAAGACATGTTGCTCAGTATGATCAGATACCCTATTAAACTGTGTCTAATTCTATGTTTTGGAACTTTGGTTTCTGTTACTCATGGTTCCCATTTAAAAGATCTTTGGCTTAATCTTACTCATCTAGTATCGAAATAAAAAGCAAATAAAAATAAATTAAGCAAATGCAAAACCTAAGGAAACCGTTATTTGTTTGTACCTACTAGTTTTTTTCCCAATCCTGTGTCAAAATATTCCAGATATGCTATACTTGTAAGCAAAATGGTAAGCAAAGAATAAAGATTTAAAAAAATGAAGGCATGAAAACTGTATCAAGTTTGTCCTTAAACTATAGGTATACTATAGGTATAAAGTAGATACATGCTATTATGAGTAAAGTTACTATTATCTGATAATTCAGGTAATGTATGTATATTGGGAATGTCTTGGTATAAGTGTGCAAATACCATAGCCCTGAATCACCCAAGGCAAAGCCTGACCTTGTGAATTCTAATCTGTAGCATGAAGCATTAAACCAAGAGCTAGACTCACTCAATAAATATGAGATTATTGAAACCTTGGAAGACTACTCCAAGGTCAGTAACCCCGATAACATTTTTGTGGGGGTGCAGAACAATTTTCTTGTATCTCTTGATGTGAGAGCAAACCCCTGACCTTCCAAACAATGTACTATAAATTTCAAGATCACATAAGAAGAGCGAAGAATAAGGGAAAATAACACTCTCCTCTTGCCTCTGTCTAAATGCTATTAGAAATTGCTTCTCACCTTCCAATGATGCTATTGACAATGTCATTTAGAAGGCCAGTGACAAACTGTGAAATCTGTAAATATTGATGAGAACCAGAAAATGGTATTTTATGAGAAATAGTCAAAGAAATAATCATTAGCTTCTGGAACATAGTTCATACTGCATACATAGTACTCTGCAGCAATGAAATTTTCAACCCAACTTTCAATTTAAAAAGAAGAGTTTCCTTGCCTTAAATCTTTCTATATTCTGCAACACACACCACGCATTTTTGGAGGGTGATAACATATGTTAACGAGTGAATAACGAAGAGATCTTGAATCATGATTATAAGAGCTAACACATAGCACTACAAACAGGAAAAGCATCATTAATACATATAAGAGCTGTGCAACTACCAGCACTAGCGGCCTACATCTAAGCAGCAGTAAGCTCTGTTAGACTCTACAGAAACAAGTGGTTTTACTTTTCTTCCAACATGAAGATCAATAAAGAGCAATAAGCTGCTACTGTCATGCATATCTATATGAGTGTGTGTGTCTGTGCGTGTGCGCACGTGTGTGTATAGAGATCCACATCCAGTATTATGCATCTCGATGGCCATATGTATCGGCAGAATTTACAAATCCCAGTACATAAAAGCGTATGGTATGAAAATCAGTACGTTTTTAGTACAAGTTACACTCCGTATAAGGTTAACATTGTTTTCAATAGTCTTAGAGTATGGCACAAATCTCCATGCAGTTGAAATAATAATATCCTCTGGATATCATCTGTTTGTATTCTTGCAGCTGATGAATAGCCAGCAGTGTACGTGCCCCTTGAGTGCAGAGGACAATGGAATATGGATAGGTAGCTTGCAAGCAGGTATCAGTGCTGAGGCAGAAGAGATGACAACACTAATTAAGAAAGTGTGAATGGACACAGAATGTGACTTTATAAGGAGCCATCCTTTCTGAATTGTAAGTTAAGATATGTGCTTACAAACTGTGCCCTGTAAGCAACTGAAGCACCAGCTGACTTTCTACAGTGCTGGGGCATGTTATACTACAATACCTTTTTTTTCTTCATAAATGTATTTCAAAGGTGATATTTGCAAGATAGAGAGCAGTGTTAAAAGTAGGGCAGCAGTGCTGCTCACAGAAAGGGTATGCTGTTTTAGGAACAGATGTTAACAACTGCTGTGCTATACCAAGGAGATAAACAGCTGGAATGCTTCACTTATTGAACAGTACTTCAGAAGGACAGAAATAAGCATTTGTTTTCACCACAGCCCTGTATGGTCTATATTAGATAAACGAAAGTTTATCTTACCGAACGATGACATTATCAAAAATCCCGGAACTCGAAACTGCAATTGAGGGGGGCTGCACCCCCCCCCACACCCCCCACTAAATATATATTCCAACTCTGAGATCGGACTACAGTGAGGAAACGGCAAATATTCCCATATTCACTGTACTGCGATCTCACAATCCCGGTTTCGGGTTCCGGGATTTTCGCTCATGTTAGCGTTCGGTAAGATAAACTTTTGTTTATCTAATATAGACCCAGCCCTGTCTGTATCATGGTCTAGTAGTCTGTTTTATATGTTTTATACATACATGTATATATATATATATATATATATATATATATCTATATATATATATATATATATGGGTCTATCTGAGTTCATCGACATTTTAAAATACACAACATACCAACAAACAAAACACATCCCTATCCAACATCACACACACACACACAACACACAAACACCAAACAAACAAAACAAAACATACAATACATACACTAACCAACCCTGACCCCCACCCCCTACACTCCGTCGTCCCCACCTATCACACCACTCCCCCAACCCGGCCTCCCTAACCACTTATCCCACCCCTACCTACCCCTACACCACATTTGCACACTTACCTTACTCGCACACCACCTAACACCAGCTAACTAACACTTGTTTACCCCTACCCTGCCTAATCTAAGCCACCAGCACACAGCACACTTACCTTACTTACACCCTTACCCCATCACAGCTTTGTTCCTTTTCTCCGTCGGGACCCATATATGGATATATATATATATATATATATATATATAAAACTCATGCTGAATAAATAAAAGGTGAAATAAAATTTAAATTGCATGTTCAAAACATTGTCATCTGGTATTATTCAAAATATTTACCAAGTTTCACAGAAGTTAGAAAGTAACCTTGCATACGTAATCACATGGCTTTCTTCAATGAATGTACTGAAGTCAAATGTATTATTTTTATCAATCATAAAAAACATTGACAATGTCACATGACAGACAAATGATCCATGCAAGTTACAAAGGCTTAGACAACTATCTGGTGTAGGTAATCCCATTGGGCTTACATATAAAAGTTTAAGTTTTATTACAGTATTCTGGCTAAAAGAGTTAAGGAATACAGATTTCTCAATATTGAAATCACAGACCATGACACTAGCCCATTTAGCAAAATGCTTTTTAAATTTAGCCAAGTTTTCAGATTTCCTGATCATCACTGGAAGCATGTTCCATAAAAATAATTGCCCATTTTTAACCAGGAAGGTCAACTGGAGACACAATCCCTTTTCACTGGCAATCTGGGAGCAATGGCTGGTTAAATGACTTTCTGAAGGTTACACAGTAGGCAAACGAGGGCAGAGGAAAAAAAATGTACCTCAGCATCTAACCTTAAGCCTCTGCACCAATTGATAGACACAAAACTGGATTTCTTATTGGTAGAAATGTGTATGTGAGGTTTTTCTGCAATCCGGGTATATAAAATCTGAGGTTGCTATCCAAAGCGCACTACTGTTGTGCTGTTTCTCGAAATTAGTTATTTTCTGTGAATAATTCTTATTGAAGAATTTATATGCAAAAATGATTTAACACTTGATGTATCAATATTTCATCATCATTGGGTAGGGGTGTCATATCATTTGTAACCATCTCTATCAATTCAGCATCACTCTCCTACCTTCTTTGACAGTCCTGCCCGCAACTTGCCGATCTTGTCTCACACAATCCAGCCATTTCTTTGATGGATGCCCTTGTATCTTCTTTCCTTCCTCCCTCCTGTCTATCCCAAATCTTCAACAGTTTGTCTTCTGCTTCTCTACACATGTGACTGAACCATCATAATCCATTCTGTTTGACTAATCTGCAGTTGGAGCTACTTTGGCATCTGTCCTGACGTCCTCATTGATTCATCTGTCTTGCAGTGTGTATCCCAACCATCCATCTCAGGCACTTCATCTCTATCATCTCTAGCTTCCTCAACTTTTTTTTCCTTTACTGCTCAGGTTTCTGTAGCATACAGTATTACTGGTTTATCCACTGTTTCATATACATTACTTTCAGCTTCTTTGGCATTCTTCCATCATACATTTTACCTGACATTCTGTGCCAGTTGGCTGCAGCCTCTCTAGTTCTAGCTTTGATCTACTCATTCAGACTTCCCATTTCTTCAACCACATCTCCCAAATACTTGAAACTATTAATGTGCTTCACTATTTTCCCTTCTATCTCACTTCCCAGGTTCTTCTGATTTCCCCATTTCCTGTCATAACAACTATATTATCTGTGAAATGCCATTTTGTTCCTTATAAAAGTAAACTCTTCACAAATATCCTTTTAAAAAGTCCTAAAAATGCATCTCATAGATAACTGGACTGCCTCTTGCTCTACCGCTGGCTAAAATACTATTTATTCTCACTTAATCTTATATTTACTAATCCAGCTTTTCTTTTAACCCCAGATGATATTTTAACCTCTCTCTAATTACTACATCACCTCTGACTATATTAGATCCATGCTCCTACCAGTCTGCCTGTGGTTTATACTCTTTCTCAATTACTATGTAAGTTGCACTCATTGTTACTGTCATGATTTACACAGTATGTGCTGATCATATGTTTTTATAAACTGTTGAATTTTCTGCTCTGCAACTGTTTGAAAATGCTGTTGTAAAAACTTATACATTCTTTTGTGTAAATTCATGTGAAGCTTTTCTTTCCTTGACATTTCTGAAAAGGGGTTGATGCAAACCTCTCTGTGTTCACTCTACTTAAATCATTGGGTTCTTGTACTTAGCCTGCATTAATGCTTCCAATGTTACTGGGACTCCAAACCACCTCAGGACTGCCCAGATCAGTTTTCTTGGGACCATTTAACTTTCTTCAAGTCTAAGAATGGTTAGTTGGACATTTTCTCATCTTTAGATTCTTCTCAACTTCTCCTAAGCTATCTGTCTCATGGCAAACATTGGGTCAGTTGTGCTGCATCCCGATCTGAATCCAAACTGCTTATTTCTCATCTCACTTTCTACTACTCTGCATACTTGTTTTTGAATCACTTTCTCCAAAATGCTCATGCAGTGTGTCAGGAGTTGTATCTGTATTAAATGGTATAGTATTTTAAAAGTTTATATTACAATGCATATGCCATATTATTAAGATACATAATTATCTTAGTGAATTTCCATTGTAAAGATTCAGTGGTAGTTTGTACTTTTGTGTCAGGGCAAAAAATGCTAATATTTTCCAAAACTGGTCATCTGTAAAACTTGTACAAAATAGTTAGACAGGAAGCATGTCTTATTGCAAGATTTTTAAGCATAATACCAACTTGATATAATTATTTATTAAGCATAAAAGCAACATGCCTACCAAAGAAGAAAGTGTAAGTTACAGGTCCAGGTCTTTTTAATAATTAACTCCAAGTACATTCAATAACATGCATATAGCTATAGTAATGTTTGGTTTCTTGAAATTCATCACTTCACATTTATCAGCCATGCTGCTATTTCTGCATTAATAGTTGATTGAAATAAAGTCTTTTTGTTCTGTCTTACTGTGAAGCTTTAACTGTCATCTACATATTTACTCAACCAGTGGCTATTTTGGAAGAAAAATGTATTTTAGAATAAAAAAACTATACTGCAAAAACTGAAACTGACCAATATATTACAGTAGAATTGAAATTTCTTTAATGGATACCCTATAGTTACAGTAGAATTGAAATTTCTTTAATGGATACCCTATTGTTACAGTAGAATTGAAATGTCTTTAATGGATACCCTATTGTTACAGTAGAATTGAAATGTCTTTAATGGATACCCTATTGTTACAGTAGAATTGAAATCTCTTTAATGGATACCCTATTGTTACAGTAGAATTGAAATATCTTTAATGGATACCCTATTGTTATAGTAGAATTGAAATTTCTTTAATGGATACCCTATTGTTACAGTAGAATTGAAATTTCTTTATTGGATACCCTATTGTTACAGTAGAATTGAAATGTCTTTAATCGATACCCTATTGTTACAGTAGAATTGAAATTTCTTTAATGGATACCCTATTGTTACAGTAGAATTGAAATGTCTTTAATGGATACCATATAGTTACAGTAGAATTGAAATGTCTTTAATGGATACCCTATTGTTACAGTAGAATTGAAATGTCTTTAATGGATACCCTATTGTTACAGTAGAATTGAAATTTCTTTAATGGATACCCTATTGTTACAGTAGAATTGACATTTCTTTAATGGATACCCTATTGTTATAGTAGAATTGAAATGTCTTTAATGGATACCCTATTGTTACAGTAGAATTGAAATGTCTTTAATGGATATCCTATTGTTACAGTAGAATTGAAATGTCTTTAATGGATACCCTATTGTTACAGTAGAATTGAAATGTCTTTAATGGATACCCTATTGTTACAGTAGAATTGAAATTTCTTTAATGGATACCCTATTGTTACAGTAGAATTGAAATGTCTTTAATGGATACCCTATTGTTACAGTAGAATTGAAATGTCTTTAATGGATACCCTATTGTTACAGTAGAATTGAAATGTCTTTAATGGATACCCTATTGTTACAGTAGAATTGAAATGTCTTTAATGGATACCCTATTGTTACAGTAGAATTGAAATGTCTTTAATGGATACCCTATTGTTACAGTAGAATTGAAATGTCTTTAATGGATACCCTATTGTTACAGTAGAATTGAAATGTCTTTAATGGATACCCTATTGTTACAGTAGAATTGAAATTTCTTTAATGGATACCCTATTGTTACAGTAGAATTGAAATGTCTTTAATGGATACCCTATTGTTACAGTAGAATTGAAATGTCTTTAATGGATACCCTATTGTATTTTTTATGCAGAGTTTCAATATGAACAGATGTTTCTCCCGGACTATTGATGATTTCTTTCTGCATTTGATTCTGAATCGAAGTTTTAAGGTCTGGTTACTTCTATTTTTTATCTTTTCTATATACTGCATTTGTTTTGTTAATTTTTTTGTTCTTTTGGAGTTTGAAGAAGTCTTGGCCAGGTTCAATTAGAAAAGTTAGAAAAGAATTCCTTAGTAGACAGTGGATAATATCAAATTAATTAGTGGAGGATCTGAGAAATATCATTCCTCATTTAACTAGCAAAATATTTGAGAGGCATCTTTATTTAGCTGGAGTGCTTGTTTGACTTGCTTGCTGTTCTCTGGCAGACTATTGCTGATCTCTGTCAGCATTTGAATTTTTATACAACTCGCCCTACTGCTGTCATATTTTTAAACCTAGTTGCTTTTGAGTTGCCCGCCCCTATGATAAATCTGATTTTGAACACTCCTCCCAGTCCCCATCTCATCAGCTCATTGTACTGGGTATGTAGAGATCAGTTGGGGAGGCCCTCCCCCTTAGTCTCTTAAACTTGAATTATCTTCTCTTTCCACCCTTCCCACTTACTTAAAAAAATCTGCACTTTATTCATCTGCTTTTACTGTATCTGTGCTTCTTCCTACTTTATTACATTATTTTGTTTTTTGCTGCTTGTTCTTAGTGTTCAGTTGCATTTATTCTGCTACATTTATTTCTGCTTGTTAGTATTCTGATTACATTGCAGCTGTTATTCTAAGCCTCTTAGTTTTGATTTAAGCAATTTGGCTTCAAACTAGTTATCTTGCATAAGGAAAGTTTGCATTTTACAATCTTGTGGCAGAAGAGGTACCTTACATCCTTCTAAGTTGGGAATTGATGATTGAAGGCTCATTGTGTCTGTTATTCTTAAAGTGTCTTAGTTCTGGTTTAAGCACTTGGACTTCAGGCCAGTTATTTTACATTAAGAAGGTTTGTAGTCTACACTCTTGTAGCAAGAGAGGGTAGCCTACACCCTTTTGAGCTAGGAATTGCTGTTATATGGCTGTTATTCTAAGTCTCGTTGTTCTGTTTTAAGCACTTGGGCTCCAAGCCAGTTATTTTACACTAGGAATGTTTGTGGTGTAAAATCCTGTGGCAGGATAGGAGAGTCTAAACCTTTCTGGACTTTGAATTTCTGGTTGAAGGCTTATTGTGTCTGCTATTCTGAAAGCATCTTAGCTCTGGTTTAAGCACTTGGGCTTCAAACCAGTTATTGATTAGGAGTATCAGAGCTGCTCAGAGTTAGGCATTCATAGCCAGAGGTCTGGAGTGCATTTGTATGGAAATCCAAGGCATCCACTGACATCTTCTAAAAATAAGTATAATTTAAGCCTGTATTGCACTTTGTGAACTGTATTTTATTAAACTACTGCTTCATTTTTATTGTTTTTTTGCTGCTGTGACTGATTCATTCTATACTGTGTCTCATTGCTACTTCTGCCTTACATAGTATAGACTAGATTCAGACTTGCTGTATCTAGACTGTTTGGTATCACATAAGCACTAAAACCAGCCATCTTACATTAAGAGGGTCTCCCATCCCCCCCCACCACCCATTAGAAGAAGTGTGTAGCTCAGGACCCATCTGAGTTGGGGATTGCTGGAATAAGGCTGTGTGGGGCTTTCCTATTGGTAGTTTGTGTTAACACTGATTAAATTCATTTGCATTTAAGTCTTTTGTTTTTGCATATCTGCACACTGCACAATGACATTTAGCAGTGCCTTGTTATAGATGCAAATGCATAGTTACAACTTTTTCTCTAGAGAAAAGTCAGTGGAACCCTCCCAGGCTTCTCTGCTGTACGGCGGGCAACACTGCTGAGCACTGAGCAGCATTGCCACACTTTTTAATCCCTGATCCTCATTAGAATAAGTACCCTTGCAAACCCTTGAGCAAAAGCTGATCTAACTTGCCCACCCCCCTAACAGTACTTATAGTTTAATCTGTTACAATGGACAATCATTTTCCCAACATTTCGCCAATTAACCTGATTGACATGGGTATCCTAAGGCAATGTAGTAATTGCCTCGGGATACAGATAACTATTTGCTACTACAGCAAACAAATACAGTATGTGAGAGATATAACTATACTATGAAACTGGAATCATTCCACTCATGTAGCAACAAAAAAGACATCAAACAGGATGTCAGGACATATACCTCTCCTGTCACACAAGATAAAATCATAACACATAAAACAACATACACAGAGGTACTCACTAACATTCTACCAAAAGACCAGAGCCCTCCCAAGAACAAACAGCTCACACATACTAGAGCATGACCAAATTCTTTACACAACACACATACCAGTGTCTCGGCAAATATGCCCCTAAGGCGGAACATCTCCAAACCAAATGTCCTGGTCACAGGAGATTCCATAGTGAGACACATAGATGTCCCCTTCACCAGGCTGGATGAGGAGGCAGTCACGGACAGCTGCCTGTCAGGTGCTGGGATCAGTCAAATCATGCACACACTCAAGTCACTCAACAACAATTACCATTATGACTCTGTCATAGTACATGTTGGTGTGAATGACTTGAGATATACCTCCCTGGACTATATGAAGACAGACATGAGTGAATTATGTGTCCCAGGCAGTTATGTCCCTAGCCCTAAGCAGCATTTTACCTGCACCCTGGATGATGCCACAGTATAAACAAAAAAGATTGATTTCAAAAACTGGCTTAGCTTCTAGTGTCAATCCAGGGGGATCCAGTATATGTCAGCCTGAGAAGACAGGGTTGACAGACCACACTGCTTTGCCAGAGATGGTCTTCACTTGTCTCCTTGAGGTTTTCAAATACTGGCAAAGATGCTTGCCTCCCCTACAGAGCCTTTTTTAGGAAACACCAAAACAACAAAACTTCCAACTTAAAAAATAATCCACTATAGACACACCCAAGGTTATGCTGCTTAATGACAGGAGTCTAAACAAGAAACTGCACTCCCTGGAAGCTCTCCTCACCTTGGAAGATGCTGATGTCTGTACAGTCACCATGATTTGGTTCATGTCCACACAGAGCACCCCGGCTGTACAAGGCTACAATGCCTTCCACATATTCAGACCTCAAAATGAGCATGAAAGAACCAAAGGTGGGGGTGCATCCATCTTCATTATATCCAAATACACCTCAAGACTGGATGAACTACTCCAGGTCCAAATAACTATAAGTAAAATACCCTACCACATTATTGCTAGCTACAGGTCCCCCACCACGAACCAGGAGAAGCACACCACCTACCTGGACTTGCTTTGGTCACTCATTATATAGCCAAACACTTTGGTCATGGGAGATTTCAACTATCCTTCTATCAGGTAAGTGATGTACATGAGCAGAAGCTCAATTGCCCTAAGGTTCATGCACTTTGTTAATACAAATGCTCTGGAACAGTTAGTCTGCACCCCCACAAGGGACGCAAATGTTCTGGACTCATCAATGTGGGGGCGGGTCTCTGCAATATGCCCTGTGTTCTGCCCTCCCTAGTAAGGTCAGACCATGAATCTGTCTCATTAAAAGTAATGGTCAGACCTGCCATCTCCACAGGAGCAATAAAAATAAGAAACTTCTCCAAAAGAAACTGTAACCTACTAACTGATGGTTTGAAATGTTTCAAACTCACTGCTAACACAGCCAACAATGACTCCTATGCAGAGGAGGACACAAACGCCCGGTATAACAACTTAGGATCATAGCATCATAGGAGGTTACTAGGCTGTTGGCCGTGAGGACCTTATATGCCTAGCCAAGAGTTTAGCCTATGTTTAGACAAGTCAGCACTCAAAGCACCTGTCCAGCAGGGACACAGGTGGAATCCCAGAGGTGAATTTTCTGTTTCCCATCCAGTTATCCAAGTTGTGCTTAAAAAGAGATAATGAAGTACTCTGCTTGACATGGAGAGGGACACAAATCTTTCCTGCCAGCAAGTCCTATTGATATTACAGACCAGGTTGAGGTCGCACATATGAGTTACTCAAGTGGAGCTAGACTTGCGGATATGCAGCAGTGCCATCAATGTGGGGTCTGAGATTGCTTTGTATGCCAGACAGAGGTCACCGCTGAGGAGTCTGTATGAAACTGAGTAGAGAGACAGGGCATTTAGCCTATCTGTGTAGGGTAGATGTTTGAGGCCTTGGATTCTCCTGGTGAGGAACCTCTGTGGTCTCTCCAGCTGCTGCATATGCTTTGGAAAGTACATGCCAAAGGGGGCATTGTACTCAGGTATTGGCCTTATAAAAGAAGAATACAGGGATGTTATGACCTCTTTGTCCTTGTATGAGATGCCCTTGCTTATGAGGTGGGCCATGTAGAAAGCTTTATGTACAATGGAAGCAACATCATGGTCAAAAGTCAGGTTGCTATCAATCTGGGTGCCGAAATCCCTGACTACTGATTGTGTACTTATGATATTATTAATGTGATAATATGTGAAGATGTCACTCTCCCCAAAAGGGATGATGATGCATTTTTTGGCATTCAGCTTGAGGCCATGTTTCTGGCACCAGTCAGTGTCCACATCACTTGGGGAATTTATGATTGCGCCCAGCTTGCAGTCAACTACAAACTTGGTCAGCCATAGCCCACTGGTTTTGGCCTGCACAGAGGCCCCAAAATGTATCCCTGGGGTATGCTGCTCAATATGGGTCTACTGCTTGAGTTGGCTTCCCCTATTTTGATTAGGTGGGTTCTATCAGTGAGCCAGTTTGCTACCCATCTGGAAACCTAAGTATTGATGCCTAGTTTAGATATTTTATCTATTATTCCCAAGTGGGAAATAGTGCTGAAGGCTTTTGCCAGGTCAAGGTAGGTGGTGTGCACCGCTTTCCCCTCTTCCATGGCTTTGGTGATAGTCTCGAAGAAATTGACCAGATTTAACAGACATGAGCTCCCCTTGACAAAGCCGGACTGTGTGGGGTCAAGTGTTTGGAGTTTCTGGAGGTTGCCAATGTCCCTGTTAATGAGCTCTATGATAATCCATTCCAAAGCCATGCAGATCAGGCTAGTTAGGCTGATGGGTCTATAATTTCTCAGATCAGTGGATGCTCCACCTTTGTGTAAAGGGATGATAGTGACTGCCCTCCACTCGGCTGGGGCAAAGCCGGTACTCAGGCTTTGGTTGAGTAGGGCGCCTAATGGTACTGCAAGTTCATGCCTGAGTGCATGTAGGATGCAGCCTGGGATGTTATCGGGTCCCATGGAGGCTGTATTGTTTGCCTTTGAGAGGGCAGTGATGACCTGTTCCCTTGAGATAAGGGGTGGGGGGCAGGTACTGGGTATCTCCTGATTTACTGATGGACGGGAAAGAGGGGAGAAGTTTTCACTGAATCTCTCAGCCAGTAGATTGGCTATATCTACAACATTTGTGTATGTGGTGTCCTTGACCACCAGTTCTGAACAGATCTGTGTGCTTCATTTGAGATTGCAGACATATGTGAGGAAGATCTTATGGCTGTCTCTAGTAGATGTGGCCAATATGGACTCAAAGTTGGCTTTAGAGGATTTCACTAGTACTCTTTATTTGCTTGTTCAGGATAAGGAGATATTGCTTCCAACTGGGAACCTGCTCCTTCTTGGTCTAGGACAGCATTTTTTTTCCTTTTGTTATATAGTTTATTTATTGCAGATGTCCACTATACAAGTTTACTCTTCCTTGCAGAGGATGATTTTGTCCTGTCGGGTATTCCTGATTCCATGTATCTATAAAAATGCTCGTATAGTGCTTTGGTGTAGATTTGGACATTGGTGCCAGTTTCTACAGAGGGGGAAGGGGTTGTGAATCTGTTTATACCATCCCTCAGGAGGTTGTAATCAGCTTTGGAGCAGTTTTTTGATTGCCCGTATCTAGATGGGGGGGTCAGGATAGATGGAGACTTTAAAAGTGACCACTTTATGGTTGATCCTTACCAGGGAGGATGATACTGTAGGGATGCTGCAGTGGTTTGTTATGTTGGTTAATACCAAGTTCAAGATATTATCATCTCTTGTGGGGGTACTGACTAATTGTTCCAAGGCATTTGCATTGATAAAATTGAGGAATCTCTGGGCATTTGTGTTCTGGCATAAGTAGTTTTCTCAATCTATGGCTGGGTAATTAAAGTTCCCCAGGATCAGGGTAAATGGCTGAATCTTGATAGATTTGAAGAGGTCCAGATAGGTAGAGTGGGCATCTTGAGTCAAATTTGGGGGCCTGTAGCTAGCTATGATTTGAATAGGTGCCTTGTCGATGGGTAACTGCACCTGGAGTGTCTCCTGTGCATCATACTGTTTGACCAGCCTGGAGGTGTGTGTGTGTCTTTAATATATATTGAAACTTCAACTCCTTTGGCTTTGCTGCCCACAGTTTAGGGTCTGAATGTATGATAGGATGAGTAACCAGGTAAGGCTGGGGTGCTCTCCACAGCTTTGAACCAAGTTTCTATGACTGCACAGATATCAGCATCTTCCAGGGTTAAGAATGCTTGCAATGAGTGCAGCTTCATGTTTAGACTCCCAGCATTTAGCAGCATGACCTTTAATTTTCATTTTATTGAAATTTTTATGTTGGTAATATCGACCTCATGACTTTCCTAAAAAAGACACTATGGGGGAGGCAAGGGCCTTTGCCAGAATTCTGAAGCCCAAGTGAGAAAGATGCAACCCATGTCTAGCAAAGCATTATGGTCTGTCAATTATATCTTCTGAATCTGTCAGGTACTGGATCCCCCTGGAATGTCACCAGAAACTAAGCCAATTGTTAGTCAATCATTTTCTGTTTGTATTGAGGCATCATTCTGTGTTATGGTAGAATGTTGCTTAAGGCTAGGGACATACTTGCCTATGACACATATTCAGTGAGCTCAATCGTGTCTCTCTTCATATACAACTTTACTTGAACAACTATATTGACTCTTCTGTACTTGACAGGATCAAAACCAAGTCCTGCCATAAAACAAGTTGCCCTGGAAGATCTCAAGTATAAACAGGTTGTATAACAAAAGAATGAAATGAATATCGAAGAATAAAAGCAAACTTAGTCAGCAGAGAAAGAGTACCCTCCACAACTTGAACAAGCAAATCAGATATCTGGTTAAATCCTTTAAAGCTAGTTATGAGGATAAATTAGTTTCCCTAACTAAAGATAATAATAAGGCATTCTTTAGCTATGTCCAGAATCTAAAAGGTAATACCCAGTTGTGTGCCAAACTCATAGTGAATTGTACCACTCACACTGACCCTGAGGAAATTGCTAACCTGTTAGCTGACAGACTTTCCCCAGCAGCTCCAATGGGTGGGTCATATTTGCACTCTCAAAGGCCAAAAACACGGCCTCTGTGGACCAGATAACATTCTAGGCTGCTTACTAAACAACCTAAAACAGGACCTAGTGGATCTGCTTAGTGCTCTCTTTAACCATACCTGAGCACTGGCTTTGTTCCAGCAGAGTGGAGAACAGCAACTGTAATTCCATTGCCCAAAGGGGGTCCATCAACTGACCATGGGAACTATAGACCCATAAGCCTAACCAGTCTTATCTGCAAGGCCATGGAATGAATCATCATGGACCTTATCGACAAGGGCATAGGCAACCTTCAGCTCTTGACCTGACCCAATTTGGCATCTTTAAGGTTAGATCATCCTTACTAAACCTGGTGGACTTCTTTGAGAATGTCACCAAAGCCCTGGATGAAGGCAAAGCAGTACATACCAACTCTGTCATTCTATCTATTACCTCCCCAATAAGTGCCCTGCCCTCAAAAACCTAGTACAACATCACTCAGCCAAAAGGCCTCTTAGATCATCAAGCAAACTACTACTAGAAGTCACCAACAGCTATAATAGCTTTGGAGATGCACTATATAGTAGTTCAGTGGCTAAAAATGGAACTCTGTCCCTACAAGCATTCAAAACACATCATCCAAAGCCTCCTTTAAAGACCTCATCAGGCAACATCTCAAGGAAAGTTGGCAGTGCCATGATTGCTCCCCAGGCTAGTGAAAGCGGAAAACACATACATACAAAATCTAGAGCACTTGATAATAGTTTTCAATCTTACTCACAAATACTGGCTAATCTACAATCTATGTACTGTACCTGTGTACTATGTATGCATTCTACCTATGTTCCAAATTTCAGCTGTACACCACAAATCTATTAATTACCTTTATTTTTAAAATTAATATTTTTTTGTTTGTTCTCTCCACTGTAACTGTTTATGTGCCGCATACCACTGTAAAAACATGTCTCCTATAATTTGTGCTTATGCTGATCATGTTTAATAACTAAATATGTCTGTAATTTTTCTTTATGGAGTTTTTCTCCCCGGGTCTCTGCTCAAAAAGGGCCTTTTCGGCTCAGTCAGACACCCCTGGTTAACAAATGTAAAATAAATAAATAAAATAAAATCTTGATTTAGCCAAGGCTTTCCACACAATCCCCAATTCAGGTATTATCGAGAAACTCTCCCAGATGGGGATTAACCCATATGTTACTAGATGGGTAGTGAACTGGCTCACTGACAGAACCCATACTGTCAAAGTTGGAGATTCAACCTCCACCAGTAGAACAGTTACCAGTGGGGTACCACAAGGTTCTGTGCTGGGCCCTCTACAGTTGGAATCAATTTCTCAAAAGTCCAAGCAATATTAGATGGCCTGTGACTTACCATTTTTGCAGATGACTGCAAACTGTAAGTAATCGTTGAGTTTGTGATGATAGGAGGTACTGCTAGCCAAGACAGGGAAATGTAGGGCAGTGGATGTAAGACTTGTGCCAGCACAGCTATCTGAATTTTGTAATTAATTAAATGTCATTTGTATATCAAGCTGATTTGTACAGATGCTTGTGCTGAAGATGCATTTGTGAGCCCTGGGAAATGCAAATAAATCATTGAATGGCACCCCACAGCACTGAGTAGGCCTGGATCCAGTAGGTCTGGGAGAAGTCATTATCTGTTAACTTTTTGTAAACAAGGGGGGAAGTTTTGTAAATGTTTCTGGTTCCATGCATTGCCGTAAAAGCTCTAAAGGTGTATTGTGACAGTCTGCTAAAGTCTTGTCTTAAGCTTCAAAAGGAGATATTGTGGGAACTTAGAGTCAAGTGACCAGATGAGGTCATTCTGCAAGTCATCTTGGATATTACATTTTACAGTTAGTAATCTCAGAGGATAGAGTATTCTGTGTGGGAGGCTGACTAGAAAGACTGCTCACGTATTTCATCTTGCCTTGCCCAAGTAATATACTAGGGAACAGTATAATTCTCTTAGATTCAGTTAGTAATACAGTGAAGCTTAGTTTAGAGATTGACAGACTCATATAAATAAAGAAAAACAATAAATGTTCTTTTCAATATTTCCTGTGATCTGAATGCTCTGGTTTACTATGAATATATATATATATATATATATATATATATATATATATATATATATATATATATATATATATATATATATATATATATATATATATATATATATCAGTATTTTCATGTTCTTTTATTATTTATTATTAAATATATTTAAAACTTTTACTCTGGTTGGTCCTTAGTATCTAAACTTTGAAAGTACTTATAGTCATTTGGTGACACTTTATGGCCCAGTCTGGAAAGCCTAGCCATCTTTGTGAACTATTACCATGTGTATTAGTATTAATATTGCGCAATATAATTGGACACCCTTTATTAAGAGCCTTACAGTAACTGAATGGTGGCAGTGACAACTACCTTATAGTCTGGGCAAAGTTGGTAGACTGGGTAATCTGTGCCAGCCTTTCCCAGGTGTGTGTGTGTGTGTGTGTGTGTGTGTGTGTGTGTGTGTGTGTGTGTGTGTGTGTGTGTGTGTGTGTGTGTGTGTGTGTGTGTGTGAAAATTAAATCTTGAGTGTGTGTGTCAGCTACTTGGGGCAGGGACATGAAGCACTGGATTTAGAGAGTGTGCTGGAGGACTTGACTTGGACACTCAGCTGAGGACCAAACCCTACAGCTGTACCAGTGGGGTCTCTTACTGGGGATCTGGAGGGAGAAAGATACGGGGACATCCAGACCCCAGGCTGTGTGTTCCCTGTGTGCTCTTAAGGAAAATTGCACATGATTCAGAGAGGTCTGCATCTGGAAATACTGAGTGTATCCATTTGTATTCCAAGTGGACGTCCCTCTCCAGTGTCAGTGGTGAGGATTCAGGCTTCTTGATTACTGGCACAGCATGTGGATGACACACAGTGGTTCCCATCACACATTGGCAGCAGTGGTGGATGTCATAGCATCCCCTAAAAATAGTAACATATTACAGGAGGGGTTAACCCAGACAAATGATTGGTGCCAAAGCCACAATCTAAACCTAAATGCAAAAAAGGGCATCATAGTCCCTTTTGGCAAAGGGGTAGTGCCTGCAAATTACAATATAGGCAGCATCCCCTAAGCTCAAACCCAGTGATGTGTCACTTGGGAACACATTTCATACCAGTCTAAACTTCAATCACCCTGTGTCCACAGTGAGAAGGAAAGCCTTTTGTGTTGCACACCTCGTAAGTAAGGTCATCACATCCAAGACCAAGGATGCATCCAAGACTAGGGATGGTATAACTCTTCTGTAGCACATCCTCATCAGACCACTAATAGAATACAATGCTCCCTTTTGCATGTACCTCACCAAACATCTGCAGCAGCTGGAGAGACCACAGAGGTTCCTGACCAAAATAATTCAAGGACTCTGAAACATGACCTACATGGAAAGACTGAAAGCCCTGCAACTGTACTCTGTGTCCTACAAGCTGCTGAAAGGTGACCTGCACCTGGTCTAAGGAGCAGTTTCTGACCCTGACCTAATGGAAATGCTGCACATCTGCAAACCAAATGGGACAACAGGCACTCGCTAGAGAGAACTCAACCTAGCCTGTGACTTAAACAAAACATGCTGGAGAGACATATATGTCTCCCAGAGACAGACTGACTCTACTCTGGAATAAACTCTCAATTCAGATTAAGTAGAGCTTTTCAATTACACTATTTAAAAGCAAGCTGGACAACTTGATGGGAGACCACAAATTCACCCCCTGGGGTGGTGCCTATGTCCCTCATGGAAAAATGCAGCTGTTGCTGATCATAGAGTCACTCTTCAAACAATCAAACCATCTAATAATAGGCAATTAGGAAAGACAGGTATTACATGTCTAGATTTGTAAGAGCCCTAGGGTTATTAATCTAGTAACCTCCTATGAACCTATGATGTAAATGCTTAACATGCCTGTCTCATTTAAGTGAGGTATTTTCACTCATGATATGTCTTAGCAGTATGACTAACCTATACTAGTGGTGTATTAAGAGCTACATACCTAATTACGATTCAGTTCTTTCAATGTGCTAAATAATGCAAAATGCAAATGAGAGCATGAACAAAACAATGGCATCATACACTTCCATTAACAAAACCTCAAACATCTAATGATCAAAATTGCCAAGTCCTAGTAATCAAACAAAATACACTGAAAAACTACATTTTCTGTACATTTCTGAACCTTTGCATACCAACTCCATGACTGCATGAACTCAATGAAGAGATAAGTACAAAAAAAAAAAACATTACTGCTGGTGCAGCCTTAGAAATTGTGCCAGCCATGATTTGTTATGGACAACAGCATTTAATAATCTGATCCTCAGCATCTTATGCCTTAAGAAACTATTGCTCAAGGAATCAGACTATGCACCAGCAAAACAAATGGCTTAATATTTTATTGGTTTGCTTTGTTCAGTTTAGTCATTCTAACAAAAAAGGTGCATGACCAATTCAGGCCACCAGTATGGGAATCAATGTAATTAATATACATTTTATGATTGCAATGAATCTATGTTAAGTATACATCATCTGTAATATGATTAATGTAGAAATTGTATGCAAATTTCTTATTACATTTGGCTCAGATAATGCTTAGAAAGATGAGATATGTATTACCTCACATTTCATGGTAAACAAAATGTTGTGTGTCCATCTTTAGTACTCCAGTAACTTGGGTATGATGTCACTGTTAACTGTGATATAGACTGCCAACCGTAATGGCTAAAAACTAGCTAATGGGATGATGCTAACTGGATTACTCTATTGCATCAATAAACTGCCGTGAAAATCAACTATAGGCTATTTTTAGTAAGAGTTGCATGGTTGATTTTCATGGAAATCTTTATATGTTGTAGGCTAATCAGTTTGAATCATCTTCAGAAATGTCAGATGAGATCTTTATATCAAATATGTTATAAAACAAAATAGACATCACGTTTTCAGATCTGGGATGGAAATCACTTTAGTTTAGCTCCAAAAGCATATTTTGGATGTCAAATTTGTCTGCAAAAGTCTTCTGAAAAAAAAACTAATAGTCAAATACAGCGTATATAAATAAGTTACCATGATAAATCATTTTATTTCTGCTAGTAATTAAAATTCCATCCTCCTTGCCTGCCTAAGAGGATTAGAAAACTGTGACTTATCTGGGCTTATGTTTTTCAAATGTATTATCTTTTAAAAGTTTCTTAATCTTCAATAATTGCTGATTAAATTTTCATTTAGAAATCCATAGAATGTCCATGATGAAATTCTCATTTCTGACAAAGGTGTCTATTATTAGATTGAATATTTTTCCTAAATTATTATACCAAATGAGATCCTCAACCCAAACCATCCCTTTTAGCAAATTAAAAAGACACACTAACAAAATCCATATGGTCTCCGAAATCAAAACGAATAATAATATACACAAATCTTACCTGACCTAAAAGTCTGGAAGGCCTAAATTCGCTAGACTTTAATCTATATTAAATTGTAAGAGCAAAAAGATTGTTGATGGCCATTAAACATAATTACTCACGATTTTCATTCCTGTTGGGTTAATATTTGGTGTAAATGTTTAGCTTCGCTTGATTTTTAACATTTCCTTAATTCTTTTTTTTTTTAACTTAACTCTCTTAGAATGTTAAAAAAACACTATTTTTCCATGATTCTGTAAAGGCCTTTCATAAACCTTTGACTTAATTAAAGTTAAGCTTTTTTTTTTTTTAACTTAACTCTCTTAGAATGTTAAAAATACACAATTTTTCCATGATTCTGTAAAGGCCTTTCATAAACTTTTGACTTAATTAAAGTTAATTATCCATTTCTCAGCAATTCAAGCAATTCATCTTAACCCTAATATATACTACTGAGAGGTAATATGTGACCATTCTTTAATGTTAGCCAAGTTGGAGAGATCAATTTGGGGTTTCATAATTCTAAATACAAATTCAGAAACCAGAAGAAATAAGATCAAGTGCAGACCCTACAAGAAGATATATTCCCCTTTGCAATCAACAGTATAGTACAGGAAAGCAAATTATTACTACAGTCAATATTTGTCAACCAATGTAAACTTTATACAGGGATTACTAAATTGTCTATTACAAGATAATGTTTTATCCAATGCTTACAAATTATCAAAAAATTATAAATTTAAGAATTTTTATTTATACTCATCCTTCTGGTCTATGCTGGACTTGCAGGTCCATTGGTGAAGCCTTATGAATGTATCTATAAAGTACTACAGGAAATACAATGATTGTAACTAATGCATTTCTCATACCTGTACAGAAAGCTTGTTTCTCTATTATTTACTATTCTACTTTGGTTGCATATGTAGAGAAGAGAATGCAGAAACTGTGCATGATTGTTGGTCCATAAGACCTGCCTAAAAATGTGGTCTCTCTTAATAACTGAAATTAAGAACATTACAAATATCAAATCTATTGATTGGAAATTGGCAATATGACATCTTTCTTTTTTGGGTACAGGACCTTTCAACCCCAGACAATTAGCCCACAGACAATTTGCCCTCAGACATTTTGACACTGGTCAATTTGACCTGACAAGATATTACCTTTCCAAATTTTGTTTAATCAAAACTTAAAAGAAAAACATTTAATAAGGGAAATGGGAAAATAAGAGTTATGCAGCTATGGTTTAAAAAACAAAAAGTACAGACATTATGAAAGGAAAATAAGTTTCTTATATGTAACCAATACAAAAAAAATTCAAAAAAATTATATAAAACACTACAAATATACATAGTATAAATATATATATATATATATATATATATATATATATATATATATAAGTATTACAGAGACATTGAATTAAATATTAGATCAAAAAGAATAATAAAATATGAGCATCAGTGTCCATTAAAAAAAAAACACAAAATACCGACAAAAGCACACGTCAAGCTAAACTAGAAAAGGAATTTCCCTGTAATCATTTTATGAAAACACCAATGAAAAGGAGAAATAGCCAGTCGAAAAAAACACAAAAATAGTCACATTAAAATATACATTAAAACAAAATATTGAAAAGCATACAGGAACCTCTATGCCAATTTTCAAAGAATACAGTATTTAAATTGATTTAACTGTGTTGCAGAAATATATATTAACTGAAATGGAAATTTTGACTCTGCTCTTCAGTCAATGCTGCTGAATTTTATTGTTTGTTAGTAGTTACAGGTGTGGGGGTAGCCACATTCTTTGATTTCCTGTCCTTGCCTATTTAAGTGGTAAAGTTTGAAATATTTTCTGCTTAAAAGCCTCAGCTTTGGCCGGCTAAGATCTAGCTGTATTCAACTGGATGTATAAGAGAATTTAAGTACCTTTATCTGCACATTTTTCAAAGAATACAGTATTTAAATTGATTTAACTGTGTTGCAGGAATATATATTAACTGAACTGGAAGTTTTGACTCTGCTCTTCAGTTAGTCCGACCCACCCTCCCTGTTTTTGTTTTGGTGTTAATCTTAGTGGCCTTGAAACTGCCCGCCCCTCTTGTAAATTTGTGTTTGGATACTCCTTCTTGGCCCATCTCATTTGCTTACTCAACTGAGTGCAGTGAGATCATATTCTGATTTCAGGCACTCCTACTGTGTACAAAGACAGCATCTGGGAAACAGAAGAAAAAAAATCTAAGCTTGTTTCCTGCCTTTCCTGTTAAGTGGTATAGACTGTTTGTAGGCTTCTGAGCCCCCAAGCCCTTCTGTGTTGGAGAGAAGCCTTCTAGCTTAGTTTTTTTTCTTATAATTAGCCAGTTTTCTAGTTTCAGCACTCAAATCTGTTTCTTTGAACTCAGCACTTGTTCAGAACTCATTGTAAGCACTACTTAAGCTGCAAATTACTACAGCACTCAACTTTCCTCACTTATCTAGTGGAAAGCAGTTTTAAGTACTTAATAAATAAGCACTTATCCAGGCATGTCTAAGGGTCAGCTCCCAGTGATTTCTCCTGTCTACCTGATGAATCTGGGCATCTTGGGGCAATGCAGCAATTGCCTCATGTACACAGACAACCCTCTCCTCCTACCACCCAACACTACAACCTGTGAGAGATGCACTTATATAGCCAAACTGGAAGCAAAGCTCTCTTCACCCAAGACTGGACTAGACAGTCAAGAGGAGAGGGTAAACACTTGCACCACACCACACTCATCACATAGTCCCTCAAAACCCACACCACCAAAATACACACATCGAAACACAAAACACACACCTACATTCATGGAGGCTCTCAATAAAAACCTGCCCAAGCATCAGGGACATCCAAAGCATAAACACAAGCAAACTCCACCCCCCAACACAACCCAAATGACACATAGCCCACAAACTCAGTGTGCCACTCAACCACAGCCCATAAGGCATAACAACATACCCAACACTCTAGTCATAGGTGACTCTATAGTCAGGCACACTGATGTTCCACTCACTAGACTAAACAAGGAGAAAGTTACTGTCAGCTGCCTGTCAGGTGCCAGGATCTGCCACATAACGCATGCACTCAGGTCACTCCACAATAAGTACAAATATGACACTGTCATTGTCCATGTTGGTGTGAATGACCTGAGACGTACCTCCCTGGACTACATGAAAAGAGACATGGAGGAGCTCTCTGATCTTGTATCCCAGGCAGGTATGACCCTAACCCTGAGTAGCATCCTGCCATCACCCAGAATGACACCACAGTACAAGGACAAAATGATTGACTTCAACAATTGGCTAAGCTTCTGGTGTCATTCTAAGGGGATCCAGTATTTGTCTGCCTGGGACGACATGATTGACAGTCCACAATGCTTTGCCAGAGATGGCCTGCACCTGTCGCCCTTAGGATTCCGGTTACTGGCTAAGACTCTTGCCACCCCTATAGTGCCTTTTTTAGGCAAGGTTCAAATGACAAATTCACCACTGTAACCGGTACAAGCAAGCAAAATCTGAGGGTAATGCTACTCAATGCTAGAAGTCTAAACCTCAAAATGCACTCATTCGAGGCACTCCTTAAAATGGAGAACATTGACATCTGTGCAGTGACAGAGACCTGGTTCAAAGCTCCAGAGAGCACCCCTGCATTACCAGGCTTCAATTCATGCCACACCTTTCGGCCACCTAACCCAGAAAGAAGCACTAAAGGCAGAGGCGTGTCCATATTCATTAAGGATATCCACACCTCCAGGCTAGTTGCACAGCATAATGCATCCGAGATTATCCAAGTGCAACTAACTCTGGGCAAGACCGAAATCCAAATTGTAGCTTGCTACAGACCCTCCACCATGCCCCAGGATTCACACTCCTCATTTCTTGATACACTGGAAAGTATTAGGGTACAACCCAACACCCTAATAATGGGCGATTTCAACTACCCCACCATTAACTGGGAAAACTACTCATGTACCAACTCTTTTGCTCAACGTTTTCTAGAATTCATAAATTCCAATGCCTTGGATCAACTTATTCACACCCCCACCAGGGGCAGCAATATCCTAGACCTGGTCATCACCAACATGGGAAACCGGTGTTCTACACAAGAGGTCAATTCCTCGTTGGTCAGATCCGACCACAAGCTAATCAGCCTAGACATCCACATCCCACCCCCAGCCCCAATTAGGGAACCTATCGTAAAAACTTCTCAAAAGCCAACTTCACACTTCTTAAGACAGAAGTGGCAAACTTCATGACACCCATGCAGAAGGACAATAGAGGTATAACTGCCGAATCCTACACAAATGCACTTTATAAGCATTTACACGAGTGCATGGATCATGCTATCCCTAATAGAACCAAGATGTTATCCTCCAAAAAAAGGAAGCCAATCTGGTGGTCCTCTGCCATAAACAAACTCTACAACAGAAGAAAGAAACTGTTGCAAAAAAGAGTAAAATCCCATGACTGGAGGAACTCCCTGGTCAACCTCAGTAAGAAGTTGAGATCCCTCATAAAATCCTCCAAAGCTAGTTATGAAAACAAAATTGCCACTGACTCTAAAGACAACCACAAAGCATTCTATAGCTATGTCAAGAATCTAAATGGGAACACTCAGATCTGCTCTGAGTTACAGCATAATGGCACTAAATATACAGAACCAACTGATATTGCCAACATTCTAGCAGATAGGTTCAGTGCTAACTTTACCCCCCTCTCACCCCCTAGAGGGCCCATCTCTATACCGGAAGAATGCAAAGTTCCTACAATCATGGTTGCACAGGTAAAAAACACACTCTCCAAAGCCAAGAACACAGCATCCATGGGACCTGACAATATCCCAGGCTGCGTTCTACACAAACTACAGAATGAACTGGCACCCTACCTAAGTACCATGTTCAATTATAGCCTCACCTCAGGCTTTGTACCCATTGAATAGCGCACCGCGACAGTTATCCCACTCCACAAAGGGGGAGCCACGATGGACCCCGGGAACTACCGCCCCATTAGTCTGACAAGCCTGGTCTGCAAGGCAATGGAATGTATCATCATGGAACTCATAAACAAAGACATTGGTAATCTCCAAACTCTGAACCCTACTCAGTTTGGATTTGTAAAAGGCAGATCATGTCTCCTAATCCTGATTGACTTCTTTGAAGCAGTCACCAAAGCCATAGATGATGGTAAAATGGTTCACACAGCTTATCTAGATCTCGCCAAGGCTTTCGACACCATCCCCCACTCTGGAATTATAGATAGGCTCACTAAACTAGGTATAAATCCCTATGTCATAAGATGGGTTGCCAACTGGCTCACGTACAGAACCCACACTGTGAAAGTAGCGGATTCCAAATCCGACATCAGACCAGTGACAAGTGGATTACCACAGGGTTCAGTCCTGGGTCCTCTCCTGTTTGGTATCTACTTCTCTGAAGTGCAGGCCAACACATAAGGTCTTTGGCTAACAAAGTTTGCAGATGACTGCAAACTAGGAGCCATAATTGAAACTCCTAACGATGTGGGCAAACTACAAAAGGGCCTCACTGGGACAGATTCCTGGTGTCAAAGCCATGGCCTGAAGCTCAATGCCAAAAAGTGTATTGTCATCCCCTTTGGTAAAAACTCTGTACCCATGAACTACCACATAGCTGGTAGTCTACTTAATGCCGAAAATGTGATAAGAGACCTTGGGACACAGGTGGACAGTAGTCTCTCCTTTGATAATCACATCGCCACAGTGGTCAGGAAATCCTTCTACGTGGCTCATCTCATCACAAAAGGATTCTCATCCAGAAAATAAGAGGTCATTGTTCCCCTCTACTCATCACTCATTAGACCCATTATAGAGTACAATGCCCCTTTTGGTATGTACCTCACAAGACATCTACAACAACTGGAAAGACCACAGAAATACCTCACAAAGAGGATTACTGGCCTCAAACAGATGCCCTATGCAGACCATCTCAAAAAACTACAGCTTTACTCCATTGCATATCGCCTACTCAGGGGCAATCTCTGCCTAACATACAAAGCTATGTCAAACCCAGAGCTGTTGGACATGCTCCACTTAAAGAAATCCCAATCCCTCTAAGCTACATGCTCTAGGGACCTTAACCTTGTCACCACAATAAACAAAACATGCTGGAGGGATAGATTCCTGTCCCAGAGACTTCCCATACTCTGGAACAGACTACCTATCTATGTCAAACAGAGCTCCTCATTAGCACTCTTCAAGAAAAATCTTGATGATTGGATGGGAAATGAGAAATTCACCCTGGGGATCACTTCTGTGGCTCTGCTCGACAGGGGCATAGGAAAATAATTTTCTTGGGTGGCGAAAGCCAGGGTACATTTTTTGGCTAGGCTTGTATGGGCCCTAGGGCCGATAGCCTAGTACCTACCTATGAACCTATGAATTAATATTCTATTTACTTCTACATAAAGTGACTTTGAAAACATAAGCAAAAGTTGCAATTCCTATACAAACATCAAAAAGAATATAAAATATTCAAATATCAAATAAACAGGAGATGTGGCAGGAATAATATAAAATAGTTAAATAATTAAATCCAAAAGAAGTACAAGGACAAGTAAAAAAAGAATAAAGACATACTAACGAAATGAAAATTTATCTACTGCCACCTACTGGATAAAATAAAATTAACATTATAAAAAATAAAATAAAACATTTTAAAATCACATGCTATCAGTTTAATTATTGTGTACTTCATTAATTAATTAATACAGAAAAAGTAATTATTAAAATTTACTTGGGGTCAAATAGTCCAGGGTCAAACTGTCCACTAACTATTCCCATAGATAATAAATGTACATTTAAACATAAAAGTGTGGACAATTGCATTGGGGTGTAATTGTCTAGCGACAAATCATCCGGGGTCAAATTGTCCTGCTTCCTACTTTTTCTACTTGCATAGAAGGTATTTACCTATAAGTATTATTCGCTTCTGTTTGTTAAAACTCTATATAGCACAAAACAGGTTGCTTTTAAATTTTTTAAATTGGACATTTTTCAGATAAAGCCTCTAAACTTGTAAAATCCTGTTAATTCCTACCTAAATTTTATAACAAGAAATCTGGTTTATATTTCTGATTTCACCATGCCTTTAAAATGTTATTATAAAAAAATTACTATTTCATTACTATATTAAAACTGATAATATCAAAAGTTCTATTAACTTTCTTTATTATATTACTTCTTACCAATTTGAATAAAATATGACCTTTAACCCTAGGCACATGTTCTTTGATAATTGTTTTAATGTATTTTTCAAAGGTTCTGAATGTTAAGAAACTAACTTAAATTCTTTTGTGTGTATATGTAAATAGTTGTTTGAGTCTTTAGTTAAGTAAAATTACTATTCCCAGTTTCAATTATTATTAGTCACATGTTGTAATTCAATAAATGATGTTGAAAACATGTTTCTCCTTTCTCTGCATGTTAACTGATTTTGATTTATGACAAATATTTCAATAAAAAAGTATTTTTGGAAAAAAGAAATGAATATGAATTAAGTTTAAACAAGCAGAAATGTACACTACAATGTATGCAATAATTTGTAAATCTCCACTAGGTTAAATGTAACAATTATTGTAAAACATTGCATTTTGCTATCTGAATACTTTTGCAGAAGGTTTTTTAGCCATGGCAATATGAAAGTAGTACTGGAATAAATAAACAGGAGCTGCTGGCCCAACAGGAGGAATAATCTTTGTGGGCATGTTAAATTTGTGCAATTAGCTGCAGAAAGTCAAGGCTAATCTACTGTGGAACATTAATTCCAATTCTATACTTGCAAGTCTTTCTCCATGGTTACGCTTTCTAATATGTTGCATTTTTCAACAAAATTATTAATTAACAATACTAAGAAGCTTTCCTTCTTTAATAACCACCTCTTTATTGGTCTTTCAAATGTTGCATATAATCTTATGCGAGTACTTGATTCTGGCATGTTTACAGTGTATGCACATGCTCATGCTTGTAGATGTGTGCATATGCATGGTGTGTGTGTGTGTGTGTGTGTGTGTGTCCACACACACACACATATATATATATATATATATATATATATATATATATATATATATATATATATATGTAAATGTATTCAGATTATAGATCTATATATGTGTATATACCTTTACAAAGCTATCTAAGGACTTGCAAAGGTTTATAAATACTGAGCATGTGCGAGCCTGACTGCCATTTTGTAGTTAGCTGTTTTTGATGTAAGTATGTATGTTTGTAAGTTCCGGTTGTTAACTAGTTTGTTCATATTTAATGATGCTGTTATCCATCCAGATGTGCTTGTATGTATTAAAGCATCAGAACAAAACCTCAAGACTTCTTGTTTTATATATTAGAGATGAACGAACGACATGGTGGCAGAAAAGTATCCAGAAGCAAGACCGAGAGACATGCAGCTAATATACAAGAATAAATCATCCCTAAAAATGTGCAAACTTCACGAAACAGGTATTAGAACTTGCTCAGCACTTTTTTATTTTTGCATAATATAAAACCAGGCATACAGAATGTTCTAAATAATTTTCGCATAAGCCGATGTGTACGATATTGATAAAAATATTCAAATCACTATAGAAAATGTTCAAAATAAAGTCAGAATTGCACAAAATGAAT
The DNA here is from genome assembly GCF_019279795.1 of Protopterus annectens. Lineage (NCBI taxonomy): Eukaryota > Metazoa > Chordata > Ceratodontiformes > Protopteridae > Protopterus > Protopterus annectens. Next base: position 153,461,717 of record NC_056749.1, on the reverse strand, counting down.
AAAATAAAGGGAAACCACATTTTCTCAAGGCATATGCATTTTCATATTAAGCAAACATATCAAAGTTATCAGAAGTGTATAAAGTATTTGCTGTTTTACAAATGTACAGTGATTACAAGACATATTTCACAAAGTACAGCCATTATGGAGCATATTTCACAAAGTACAGTATTTCAAAGAGTTTATTGTGCATGTGAATGTTGTTGCAAGCTCACAGCACTGTTTGTTCATACATAATTACAAGGGCCATATTTTGAGTGTGTTTGTGTATACTTTGTGGGCATGGCAGACAGATTTAAAAACCCATGCACTTGTGTTTGACAGTAATATTGCCGAGAACTGGAGAGTGTTTGAGCAAGTGTATGACATTTTCATACATGCTGTATTTTCTGATAAAGACAACTGCACAAAGGCATTTATTCTACTTAATTTAGCTGGATTAGAAGCCTTAGAAAAAGAGCATTCATTTGTGTGTGCACCTGCTATCTATGCTGGAGAGGGAAAACCATCTTATCATTGTACAGGCTGGGTCAAGGGAGGACCCAGAGTGCTTTAAACATAAATTCAGAGAAATGTGTAACCCCCAGACAAATGTTACAATGGAAATGCACTTATTTTACACAAGGGATCAAAAGTCTGGTGAAACTTTTGCAGCATATATAACTGACCTGAGAAATAAGTCTAAAATGTGCAGATTTGGTGATTTAAGGGATGAGTTAAAAAAGGACAGACTTGTGTGTGGCATAAATGATGATGCTCTGAGAAAGACTTTGCTTTGTGACAGTGACTTAACTTTGAATAAGGCCATTGAGATTTGTCAGTACCTCACAGAAAAGCACACAAATATGCTTACAAATCAGAGCAGCTCTAGAAGGCACAGTGATAAAGCTCATGTTGATAGTATGCAGCACGTTATTAGGAGAAACAGGTCCAAGCACATGGCAGCTGTAATCCCTGCAGCACTCTCTGTTAAACCCCAAAACTTCCTAGCACATTCCAGACTTCACACAGTCTCAGTGAAGCTTAAGAGTGAGTCAGCAGACTCAAAGTATGGGCCCCTCACCCGCTTTCATTGCCAACTGTTGTAATTGTGGTGGAAGCCATGAATCTAAAAAGTAAAAGTGTTTAGCTTTTGGTCAACAATGCCAAAAATGCAATAAATGTAATCATTTCAAAAGACTTTGTAAATAAAAAGACCCACATTATTTTATCAAAAGGGAACATTTTAAGAAATGAGTTGATCAGTTAGACTGTGGCAATTCTACTCTTTATGTTGATGGTGTGTCAGTGTTTCATGAAACAGTCAGTGCAGTAGATTTAAGGGCAAAGAATGAAGTATTCTACACTGTTCGCATAAATGGTAAACCCATAGAGCTCAAAGTTGACACAGGTTCCAAGTGAAATGTTACATCAAATAGTAAAAAGCAACGACAACTGAAACTAAAAGTACTGCGAGAACGCCAATAAGTGCCTCCACCAAGAAAGGAAAAGGCACGATAAACAAACTGTGAATCAATTGCGTTTTAGTGTAATATAATATAACATAAAATAACAAAAAGGAGAACTCCAAACTAACAGACAAACTGATGGTAAAAATGACGAACTGGTGGAAAAAGAGCAAGCAAACAAGCTAGTTAAGCGCTTTCACCCACAAAACTGGGCTTCTTCAGAACTGGCTTTCAGTTATTACATCACCAAATTTAAGCCTTTTTTGGCGCCAAAAGGAAGTTGCAGATTTAAAGTGATATACACACTACACATAGAAGTGTTTCATAGTAATAAACCAACTTTCAACCCTACTGGTACAAAACACTTATAAAAAAATACTTATAAAAAATACTTATAAATACATTCATCAAATGCAAAAATAAGTGCAGAAATAACTAAACCTACTAAATGCATCTGGCTGAAATACAAGTGCCAGAGATACAATAATTTAAAAACTGTGAAAAGAATAAGGTTAATGTATTTATGAACATAAAATGCGTAAATGTTTTCAGTACATACTATAACACAAAATATAAAATAAAATATACCTCAAAATGTAGCAAGTACTGAACGATGCTGGACGCAATAATATCACTATAATATGTAAAACTGCTTAAAAATTGCATAAAAAATCCATGAAAATTAATACATTAAAAAAATTAATACATTAATAAATATGAATAGGGGCAGAAATTGATGTGTTAATACTATAACTTTTTTTATAAAACATTTTTTAAATTTTTTAAAAAATATATATATTAAAAATGTAATAATGCAAAAATGTTTATGCAATAAAAACTAGATGCGATGATGAATTTTTAGAAAATCTCCAAAAATGGTTTTACTGAAATGTATTCATTTAGTCCTGGGGGAGTTGTGGCATCTAACAAAATTTGCCACTTCGCTTCCTTGTATTTCAATAAACCCTTACAATCACCTCCTTTGGGGTCAGCCTTTATAACTTCTAAAATAATAAATTTAAATATATGGTCAGACCCTTCCCTGTCAATATGTCTATAAAGAGCATTGCTATTATCTTTGGTCCTTATACAGTATAAATGGTAGTATATCCTTTTCCTAAAATTTCTCTCTGTTTTTCCTATGTAAAAAACAGAGCATTTTTGACATTTACTTAAGTAAACAACCATTTTGCTGTTACAATTACCAGCCTTGCTTGTGATTCTACTCCTATGTACATTATCTAGCTGTAATTGTCTTTCTTCTAAAATGTGTTTACACTGATAACAAGACATATTGACAGGGAGGGGTCTGACCATATATTTAAATTTATTATTTTAGAAGTTATAAAGGTTGACCCCAAAGGAGGTGATTGTAAGGGTTTATTGAAATACAAGGAAGCGAAGTGGCAAATTTTGTTAGATGCCACAACTCCCCCAGGACTGAATGAATACATTTCAGTAAAACCATTTTTGGAGATTTTGTAAAAATTCATCATCGCATCTAGTTTTTATTGCATAAAAATTTTTGCATTATTACATTTTTAATATATATATTTTTAAAAAATTTAAAAAAATGTTTTATAAAATTTTATAGTATTAACACATCAATTTCTGCCCCTATTCATATTTATTAATGTATTAATGTTTTAATGTATTAATTTTCAAGGAATTTTTATGCAGTTTTACATATTATAGTGTGATATTATTGTGTCCAGCATCGTTCAGTACTTGCTACATTTTGAGGTATATTTTATTTTATATTTTGTGTTATAGTATGTACTGAATACATTTACGCATTTTATGTTCATAAATACATTAACCTTATTCTTTTCACAATTTTTAAATTATTGTATATCTGGCACTTGTATTTCAGCCAGATGCATTAGTAGGTTTAGTTATTTCTGCACTTATTTTTGCATTTGATTTATGTATTTATAAGTATTTTTTATAAGTATTTTTTATAAGTGTTTTGTACATGTAGGGTTGAAGGTTGGTTTATTACTATGAAACACTTCTATGTGTAGTGTGTATATCACTTTAAATCTGCAACTTCCTTTTGGCACCAAAAAAGGCTTAAATTTGGTGATGTAATAACTGAAAGCCAGTTCTGAAGAAGCCCAGTTTTGTGGGTGAAAGTGCTTAACTAGCTGGTTTGTTTGCTTGTTTGCTAGCTCTTTTTCCAACAGTTCGTCATTTTTACCATCAGTTTGTCTGTTAGTTTGGAGTTGTCCTTTTTGTTATTTTATGTTATATTATATTACATTAAAACACGATTGATTCACAGTTTGTTTATTGCGCCTTTTCCTTTCTTGGTGGAGGCACTTATTGGCGTTCTCGCAGTACTTTTAGTTTCAGTTGAAATGTTATATCAGCAGAAACATTTGCTAGAGTGTGGGAAAGTGAAAGGCTTGCTTTGGCAAGGTGTGCAAAACTTGTTGCTTGTGGAGGTGAAGAAATTCAAACCGAAGGCTCAGTAGTGCTTTCATGTTACTCCACTTGAAAATGTTATGACTTATTATTTTATGTCGTCAAGAGGCATGTCCAGTCATTATTAGGGCTCAGATACAGTTTGAAAATGGGACTGCTTTCACTTAATAAGAAAGTCCACCATGTTAGCTTAAAAGACAACTACTCTAATTTTGCCCAGTACATGTTTTCTACCTATGCTGATCTTTTCCAAGACAAACTAGGCAAACTGTCAGTTCTGTACTCCATGAAGTTAGACTCATTGTTCAGTCCATTTAAAAGGCCAGCAAGTAAAGTTCCATTAGCTATGCAGGACTGAGTCAAAGTCGAGTTAGATAAAATGGTGTGACAAGATGTAATTTGTCAGTTGAAACTCCAAATGAATAGGTATCGTCCATGGTGGTAGCTCATAAGAAAAGCTCAGATGACATCTGAATATGTATTGACCCAGGAGATTTGAACAAAGCATTAAAAAGACCTCATCATTCTATGTGCACAGTTGAAGAAGTCACAGCCTTGATGCAAAATGCCACTATTTTTTCTGTCTTAAATGCAAAGAGTTCATTTTAGCAAATTCAGCTTGACAAAAAAATCATCATTGCTCAATACTTTTAGTACTCCATTTGGTAGGTACAGATTTTTGAGAATGCCATTTGGAATAAATTCTGCAAGTGAAGTCATTCAACGTGCAATGGAGCAATTTTTTTTCTGGGAATCCTTGTGCTATTATAGTAACCAACATACTTGTAGGAGGTTGCAATGGAGCTGAACATGACAGAAACCTCAGAAAAGTTTTAGAAAGGGCACATCAAGTGAATCTTAAGTTCAACTCACATAAAAATGTAAATTCAAATACTAGGAGTTACTTATGTTGGTCATTTATTTACAAGCACAGGCCTACGACAAGATAATTCAAAGCAAACAGCCATTCTCGAGATGCCAGATTCAGACAATGTTCAAGCCCTGCAATATTTTCTTGGCATGGTCAACTACCTAGGCAAGTTCATTCCAGACTTGAGCCAACCTTCAGTACTACTCCGAGAGCTGACATGTAAAGATGTATATTGGTCTTTGTTAGAGCAACACCAAAGAGCATTTGATGTCCTGAAACAGAGAATTGCAAGTCCACCAACACTCAGATACTATGATAGTAAAAAAGAAGGAGAAGCCCAGTTATGAAGTATAGGAGTAAACACACCAAGGCAAATGTCCAGAAAAAACATAAACTCCTAATACTGCTAAAACCACACTGAAGGAGCAAAAAAACACTGTAAAATCCAGTATAAATCCAATGCTCTTTATTGTAGGCAAGCACTTTCACAACCAGCACTGGTTGCTTCCTTAGACCAAAGATTGCAAAAAAACTTCATCCCAAACTTTAAAAGTCTTGAATCCTGTGTTACATGATTATGACCAATTAATTAATTAAATGAGTTAAAAGAACATTACATTCAAAATGCATACAAAGAACATACATAAAAATACTATATATATAAAATATATATAAAAATAAAAATAAATAACCTGCTATACTATCTAACATACCAATACTACCCTATCTGTAAATCACTAATGAAACAGCTTTCTTCCTAATATTCAAAAATACTGTATGTATAAATAAAAAAACATCTAACGTATACTATATTATATTATATGTTGTCTAAACATAGTATAACTATAAAAATGCTGGTATAACCCTATCTATAAATCACAAAATTAAATAGCTTTCATCCTTTCTTTTTTATTTTTATATATTTTTATATATATAGTATTTTTATGTATGTTCTTTGTATGTTTCATTTACATTATATTATATGCTGTTTTTTTATATATTGCCTTGAATGAAATGTTGTGCTTTTTGAGTGTATTTGCATTATAAATGTACTTGTTCTTTTAACTCATTTAATTAATTAATTGGTCATAGTCATGTGACACAGGATTCAAGGCTTTTAAAGTTTGGGATGAAGTTTTTTTGTAATCTTTGGTCTAAGGAAGCAGCCAGGGCTGGTTGCGAAAGTTCTTACCTACAATAAAGAGCATTGGATTCATACTGGATTTTACAGTGGTTTTTTGCTCCTTCAGTGTTATTTTAGCAGTATTAGGAGTTTACGTTTTTTTCTGGACAGATACTATGATGTTCAGAAACCAGTTACACTTTCCTGACATTTATATGTGCTTGTGAGAATGATGTGGCCAGACTGCACCTTGGTGCAAGTGATAGATCTAATTTTTATAATATAAGCTCTCAAGAAATAAAAGCTTTACACGAGTTAATGCAGAATAAAAATGTCATTATTAGATCAGCTGACAAGGGAGGAGAGATTGTAATAATGGCTTCTCAGGATTACCATGATAGACTGCCTAAAATGTTGAATGATCAGACCACCTATTTGAAACTAAACAAATGGGAACTGATGAGTGAATAACACCTTATATGTGCTATATGTGATGAAACAAATTTCTGAAGATTTATATGCCTATCTAAATATAGAACATCCAACCATTCCAATAATTAGTGATCTACCAACGATACATGAGAACAGAAATGACCAAACCCCTATGTTTTACAGTATCAGGAAGGGGTTGGCTTACAGAAGCAACGTCTATTTTTGTGGAGAGCCAATTGAAGGTAGTATTATCAAAGGTGAAGACTGTTCTCAGAGACACTTCACAATTTTTACAACTTCTGCACAAATGTGTAGTGACTTTGCCTAACAGACAAGTTCTTATTATGGTGACTCGAGATGTTAGGAGTCTCTTTACAGTAATCCCAAATGAGTATGGGATTAAATCTATTAATGAGATGCTCAGTAGACATCAGATTTTTGATGGATTTACCATCTCAAAGTTATGCTCTTTACTGGAAATAATTCTGGACAATAATGTCTGTATGTATGAAAATGCTTATTACTGGCAGAATTGGGGAGTAGCCATGGGTACATCATGCACTAATAGTTATGCAAATTTGGTCATGGCTCAATGGGAAGAGGACTTTGTGTTTAATAACACCAATGTCTGTAGAGACCATATTGCTTATTATGGCAGATTTGCTGCTGATGTGTTTGTTCTGTGGAAAGGCTCAGAGGAGGAACGTCTACGATTTGTGGGATACCTTGGCTCTACTACCTCAATTTTAGAATTTGATCTTCAGGCATGGGCGCCGGAACCATAGATCAAGGGGGAGCCCGAGCTCCTCCCCCACTTTTTGCAGTTGCAAGCATTCTTTTAAATGTCTTTTCTTTCGCTCTGCAAGCACAGAAACAGAGGGTTTGCTGCGCCAATGTCAGTTCTGGCTGTTTGAATGAAATAGCTGCGAGCACGGAAACAGAGGGTTTGCTTTCCTGAGCTGTAGAGCAGTTAAACTCTGTCTTATTTCTGTGCAAAACGGAGGAGTTTCTGCTGCAAGTTAGCAAACATTACGTTTTCAAACATTTTTCAGAGTGAACATTCTTACTGCTCTTCCCTTGTGGTAATGTATTAAAGTTTGTGTTTCTTTTTAGTCTAATGTTGTGCTGTTGTGAGACCTACATGGTGGTTTTAAACTGTTGAAAGGACATTGTCACACTAAAAGGTTTATTTATGTTTTAAAGCAGGCAGGTCCATTTATGTTTTAAAGCAGGTCCATACAGGTCAGTTTATGTTTTATTAAAGCAGGTCCGGTTGTTTTTTTAAAGCAGGTCCATTCATGATTTTTTTAAAGCAGGTACGTTTATGTTTTATTAAAGCAGTTTATGTTTTGTTAAAGCAGGTCTGTTTATACTTTTTTAAAGCAGGTCCATTTATGTTTTTTAAAGCAGTTTATATTTTATTGAAGCAGGTCCATTTATGTTTTATTAAAGCATGTGTGTGTGTGTGTGTGTGTGTGTGTGTGTGTGTGTGTGTGTGTGTGTGTGTGTAAAATGCCCCAGTTACATACAACTGGTGGTTAGGATTGCCCAGGCTCGACCCTATCCACACCACCACAGAATCCATAGCTCTCTACTGTCTAGATTTTCACATACATTGGTCTGTTCCTCTTAAAATTTGTGGTTTTGTGTCAATTCACTAAATAATGATAGCCCTTTAAGTTTCGGTCTTCCTATCTTTTTTTGATAAAACAAAACACTATTTCAACAACTTTCTAAGATTATACAAGCAATATTTAAAATGTGTCCCTGGTTTTGGGACTTTGCCCCAATAAAATTTTCCTTTTTCCAGATTTCTTCTGCTGTGAAATTGTGAGATTTAGCTGTGTCAAGTGGATGGTGCAGTGGTACTGTTGTTACCTCACAGCAAGAGGTTCTCTTGGCTGGGGTGTCTTCTGTGCAGAGTCTGTATGTCCTCCCTGTGTTTGTGTGGGTTTCCTTCCATGTTACAAAGACATGCATCTGGAGCATTTCACCCTGAGCCTCTGCTGAAAATTGGCTTTGTTCCACATCAGACTTTCCTGGTAAACAAATGTAAAATAAATTTTTTTCAAGGAGATGAGAGATTCAGGGGAAGAGACGTTTAATGCTGCTTATTCCAAGTCAGTTTGCATTGTTAGTAGCACAATACCTTACTTTAGATACAGAAGGCTATGGGTTCTACTCCCACTATTTCTTAGCAGCAACCTGTTCATTAGTTAGAAATCCCTTTAATGTTAAATTATTTAGATGACTTACTTCTGCAGAGATGTTGTATATTTACTGATATTGGTGGATTGTAATGACAGATGTTTGAGTGGCCTTTTATGGTTGAACTTTTTTGAAGTGGGTAGTTTTGTCATTATTGGTTCATACATTTTGTTTCATTGCTTACTAGAAGACTGTTCAAAACTACAACTTTAAAACACATTGTGGGTACGATTTGTTTAGTAGTTACTATCCAGGTACTAGCAGGACAGCCAAGCTGCCCTGAACTGTTAGTTAGTAATGGTAATCTTAGTTTTATAAACTTGAGTCTTGACTGTTTAGTGTGGTGGGTCCATTGTCTGAAGGTCTAGTTTTTGGTCTCGTTGATTAGGAAGGTACCTTGTGTGAAACAACTGGTGCTGTATTATGCAAGGAATATCATTTACTGCAATCAGGAAGGTGAATCAAAGAATGCATACATATATGCATGGCCCTAAAAATGTGTTTGAAAACAGCCTACAGGAAAGTGTGAAAGGCTCATAATCATGGGCAAATTTTAAGCTTTACTCTTGTTACCAAAGCAATGGATGAAGGCAAAACAGTTCACACCACATTACCTTGACCTGGCCAAGCCTTTTGACACAATCCCCTACTCAAGTGTAGTACAAAAGATGAATCATGTAGGAGTAAACACCTGCATCACTAGCTGGATTGCCAACTTGCTCATAAGATACAGGAGATCAAAATAGGGGAAGAGACCAGTCACCAATGATGTCCCCCAGGGTTCAGTGCTGAGACTTTTTCTGTTTGGCATATACATCTGAAAAGTAAAAGTTAATACCAAAGGGCTTTGGTTGGCTAAGTTTGTGATGACTGCAAGCTAGGAGCAGTTATTGAATCCCCAAATGACTTAACCATCCTACAGGAAGGTTTGTCCCAAGTAATAACTGGTGTCAAAATCATGACAATGCCCTCTGAGAACTGACCCAGTTGTTTGGCATTTGGGAACTTGGGTGTACAGTGGCCTAAATTTTTACCAACATGTGCCCAGAGTTGTAAGAAAGCTTTTCTATATTGCCTTATAAACAAATTGTGACTTGATCTAGAGATGTTGTTGTCCCCCTTTTACAAAGCTCACATTAGGTCAATAAGTTTGTATAATGCCCACTTTGGCATGTATCTGTCCAGCCCCATGAAACATTTGGAATGCCTTAAGAGATACCTTACTAAAAGGATACAAGTCTTAAACAATAGGTCTTACATGGACCACTTCAAAGATTTATTCCTATACTCAGTATCCTACAGAGTGCTTAGAGGTGACATGTCTGGCATACAAGGCATCCTCTGACCTAATACAGCTGGACCTACTGAACATCAGCAAGTCAAATGGCATCAGAAATACTCAGTCCAGTTATCTAAACTGAATGCTGTGGAGAGATGGATATATATCACAGAGGCTACCACTGTTCCAGAACAGACTATCCATAAAAAACAAAGCAAAGCTCATCCGTCCATATTCAAATGCAACTTGGATCTAAGGATGGGTATAAGAAAATGTACTCCAGGATTGCCCCTCATGCCACTAATGGATACAGGCAGTTCCTAAATGCTGCATCCCTTACATGGGTCCCCTCAAATTATCTATGGTATGATCACAGTTATTCTCACTAGGGCTAATATGCAATTATTAGCATGGGATAGGTAACACCAATCAGAAAATGTTAATTCAAGCAACAAAAGGGAATTGGCTAAGCTTAAAATGTCCTCCAAGTGAACATATGTTGTGGTAGTAAATAGTTATAAAAAAATTGTCCTTTTTAATCACAAAGTGCCCCTCTCACTCCCCCCTTCTTCAAATACTTCCGGCACCTACGTCTTCAGCATTCCAATAAGGAGATAAATATTCTTGATGTTACTGTTTTACTAGATGGAGATGGTAACTTTGACACACGAATGCACAGAAAAGAATGCTGGCGGAATCACATCTTGCATAGAACCAGCATGCATCCAGCACACATTTACTCTCAAATAACTAAAGATCAATTTCTCCCAGTTTGTAGGTTGTGTACAGATGACAGAACCCAAAGGGAAGAGTCAGAATGGATAAAGGAAAGTCTGATGGCCCGAGGCTATAACAACCCCAAGATCCATGAAGGACAATTGAATGCTGAAGAACAAAGGAGTATGTGAGGGGAGACCATATTTTTCAGCAAGGCCGAGGCAAGACCCCAGTGATGAAATACTGACTGAGATAAATGGTGTGAGATGTTTGCTGACTAATATCAATGATATTTCAGCAATATGCCAGATAGTTAAGGACAACTGTAAGATTTTTGATGACTCATGAGGCTGTTAGATCCACAGTAGGTGAAACCCCAAGGTTTACCTTCAAGAACAAACTGAACTTGAAGAGACTGTTATGTCAGAAACAAACATATGATGCTCACGGTTGCATCTCCAGATTTGGTACCTTTCCCTGTAAAAGATGCAAGGCATGCTCTTATATAGATAGCAAATAACTATTTTAAACACCCAGTAAATGGCCATGAATACAAATTGAGAACTTACGTGGATTGCAATATGAATAATATTGTGTATATAGCTACATGTGATAGCTGCACAGCATTCTACATAGGAAAAACAAATAGACAGTTTAAAGAAAGAATACTGCATCATTATAGTGACATACTAATGTATCTGTCTGTACGACCAGCCTAATATCACATACAGAAACATCCTGGACATAAGAAACCCATGTTAATGCTAGAGGAAGAGATGCAGTGAACAAACCTGAAATAGCAGAAACCAAATGGATTGCGACTTGCAAGGAGATAGCAGGGAAGATGTGATTGCATGGGTCACCCAGGAAGACAATGCAAACAGGATGTGAGCATTTTGAGAAGAGGTTTAATGCTATGAACTTTTTAAACTGCTTCATGACGTCCAGGGGGTTGTTTCCCCTCCAGCCTCCTTTTACTACTGTGTGACTCTGAGCAAGTGACTTAACCAGATATTGCTCAGGGCAAAAGGGAAATTGCACTAGCCTTCTTTATGGTCTCCTGGACTACATATATCTAGAAACTCATATGGACGGTATGGTATTGTGACTGAACATCAGATTCAGTGCTTTGAGGCACAAAGTTGGAGAATCACTAGGCATCATATTCTTTAGGAACTGTTGAGATGTATTGCTACACATGCAGAAGGAGGGTAGGGGGGTAGAGAAAGAGAGAGAGAGAGAGAGAGAGCACAACATGTGTAGGCTACAGGCTGTAAGTCCATACTGTCCAGAGAATGCAGAGTAAGTTGTGGGTAAGACTTGATCCATGCAATGTATGGTGGAAAATCGATGAGTGCGACCCAGTACACATTATTTAGAAGGAAACTTTAATATGTGAGTATATGTGTAGGGGTGAGGGGGTAGAAGCAGATTTTAGTTAAGTCATCTGAGAAACAAAAGACTGGTTTTGCTGGCTTGGTACCAGGGAGACATTAATAACTTACATGCTAGTAAAGGTTATTTGCAGGCTGATTAGCACAAATTTGGTTGAAGTGAGATTTGAAGGAAATTCAAGCCATAGCTGGTCTGGCTCAGATTTATATAATCACTTTGGTTATTGTTTTGGTACATGCTGTAGCTAGGACATCTTTCGGTAAGTATGGATAGGCATGGGTTGAATCTTTAGCTGATTGTGAGGTTACACTTATCTCTGCAGTGATATTTTTATTTGTATATAATGTCAGTGAAAAAAAAAAAACATTCACTGTCCTCAGATATTCTTTTAAAAATCAGTCATCTTCTGATTTTTGTATGCAATCATATTTAACATACATATATACTTAACATTCAATGAATGCAACGCTCCAACATGTGTCTCTCCATTAATCAAGATACAGTAAAACATGATTTCATGTTTATAACAAGCCTAGAGGAAGGTGCTTCTGCAAGGCACATTAGGCTTCATGGACATTTTACTTATTGACATGTATATAGCCTGTAATTCTCAGAGAATAAAATACTTTACTTAATTTTAAGCTAAACAATTATTAAATGCAGGATGATTTTTATCCCATCCCAAATCGAGTTCTTTCATTTGTGTGCCTGAGATTTTTGTTCCCATATTATACTTTGTCATAATCTTTGATTTAAACTTTTGGATTTAAGCTCTCTCCCCCTTACTTCCTGCTTCATGTGATTTAATCAAGATTATTTCATCTGACTTTCAATAAAATGATGTCCTTCTAGAAAATGTCTAATATGTATTTAGAACTGATTAACTGAATAAACTGGACAGCACAGAAAAAAAAAACTGATTCATATACTCTGCTCTGTGGCTGATAAAGATGCATTAAGCAATAAGCAAATAGCATGGACCTAGTATTTAATTCATGGCTTGTTCAATTTCGACAATGTACAGCATATGAGAAGATTAGCTTTGAGCAGTGAAGCTGCATTAATTCAACAGCACATTTCTTTAAGAGAAGACAGTTGTAATAAAGCTCTGAGTCAGTAATGTGTGTTTTAAAACAGTATCACTAAATAAAACGAATTATGCCAAGTTTCATCACCACACACTGCAATAAGACATAATGCATTCCAAAATGAATTGCTGCTTGCCTTAAGTGGTTATGTATTATTCACTTAGTTAACTAGTTTTTGACAAATATTGACCGACACAAGTAAAGATACAATATTTAAGGTGTTTAAGGACACATACTAAATGAATCACACTGATTATGTTAAAACACAACACATTGAAAAAAAAACACATTGGGAAAAGGCCTGATAATGGGTACGTTCAGGCTAGTTTCTTTTCTGCATGTGTATCTGGTATTATTTTAGCTTGTTTTTTCAGGACATATATCTTCCTAAGGGTAGTTTTACTAAGTGTTGAGATTATTACCTGGAGCAAGAAAGTTGATGGATGTCAGAAAGGTGTAAAATTTGAAGGAAATTGCATGTTACAGCTTTGAGCAGTCTTGAAAGTCTACGTACATTTTACAGTTTACTGAGAGTTAGTTCCTTTTACATTTTAAATACCTGACAACAAATAATTGTTATCTCTTTGCACAGACTTGAACAGACTAGCATTTGTGCATTGCCAAGGAATAATCTCATATGCATATAAATTTGTTAGGATATAATGTTTAGTATAGAAGTAGGTGATTTTGGTTTGAAAGCTACTGTATATTTTTATTTTAGACTTACTTTTTTTTCAGTTTGGCAATAAGACTGTATTTCATTCTGTATGTATTTATCTGTTACACAGCTTGGTACATAAACAAAGAAAACTGAGCATAAATAGTGAATGTCAGTGTTAATTGAGTTGCAGTTTTTAATATATAGGTGAGCAAATATGGTTGAATGTTATGAGTCAATGCAAAAGACAATGCTTTTGACCTCACCTTCAAAAGAGATGTTTACAATGTATTTTTTCCTGATTATCTTTAATGAACTGAAGACAAATGATTTTCCCTAAATCCCAGATTAGCAGGCTGTGAAAATATCAGCCTAAAGACAGGACATATGCAAGAAAAAATTTTCATTTGTTAAAGCTGTAAACTGGAGAGATAATGTGCTTGAGGCATGAACAGATGTGTTTTTCAGCAGTTCCTATGAGAACTAAACATTTTGGGAGATATCCTGAAGGTTTATTTTGAGGCACATTTTTTTTCTAGCACCATGTCAGCTAAAGAGATTAAACCCTCTCTGGTAAAGTCCAGGCTTAATCCTAACTGCAGTGCACCTAGTAAAATGAACAAGAGTTTTAACCCTAGGTGTACTGATGTCAACAGACTGAATCAACAGAAAATGTCAGCTGCTGCAGTCTGACACTACTCTTAACAGAAAAACACAAGCCATATAAACATTATTGTAGCTATGGATTACTAGGTACATTAGATTTCTGCCTTTCATCACGACCAGATATTACAGACACCACATATCCCTGAGATTCAAATTCTTCTTCCTGCTTAAACTGACAGAATTTATATGAAAGAAACATTCGGGTTTATTTTGTATTTGCTTCTGTATAGTCATTCCTCTTTACTACTGGAATAAGAAACACAGTTGCTTAAAAAGTGTCAGATTTGTCTTTTACAAACATTTCAGCAATCCATTTATGTTTTAGTGCAGATGTGTTGTGGATATTTCATGCAGTAGCATCATCACTTCCTTCTTTTGCCAGCAGTCTTTAAACTTTCTGAAATTTCTGTCAAGTGTAAGTCATCATATATCATTTATCCTATGCAGAACTTTTCCGTGAGGAGCTATTACTTCAGATTTTGTATGGGATATTTCTCAGATACATCACAATCACTCAGTCTTCTTTTTCTCAGCCCATGCAGTATTTTGTGGCTATCAGAGCCTTCTACATGTTTGAGTCATGATGTTAAGACAATGGCACCTTTACTTGAATATCAAAGATTAACCTTCACACATGCAGTGTCAGTTGTGGCTATACTAAATGGTGCAGGGCCTACTGTCCAGTGGTGGCTGATGACTTCAAATCAAAGGAGGGGTGCAGTAGACATGCTTACCCAATTTACATAAAATAAGTGCTCAGTCACTATTACACATGCTGACTAATCTACCAACATATTAAAAATATTTCTAAACAAACATTCAGTATATACATGAATAGATATGAAATAACATACATTAAAAATTACTCATAAACTTACTATTTTACATTCACCTTAATGGATAGACAGAAAAGCATTACAGGTTTGCAAAGCTGGAATTACAACTGTGAACAGCAAGACCATTTGTTTATTTCACACATAGCCTCAGTCTCTAGTGCCTATCCCACCTATAGCATCTTATTTTATCGTACAAGGTTGAAAAAAACAACAACAAGAATCACTAAGAAAAGATGACACTGTCATTAAGGTAAGTATTCTTTTTTTTCACATAAACAAGTTCAGAGCTTGTAGTCGATCTTACTTCACTCAAATGCACATTACTCTTGAAAACCAAGGCAGAACTGCAGTCATTCCATTTCACATAGGCTCTACCCCCATCCCAACTGCCTACCCAGAGGATCTGCTTTGTGACTACAGGGTTTAAAATCATGAAAATAAAACACCTCAGTTAAATTACTGTATACCTTTCACAACACATAGCCAAGAAATTGCCTCTGATCTTACTTTTATTTTTATTTTACATTTGTTGACCGGGCTAGTCTAGCTGGATATATGTCCATTTTCAGTAGATGCCCGGGGAGAAAAGCTCCAAAACAGTATTAATTTAATTGAATAAAGATACAAAGCATCTACTTTAAGAAAAACATTATAACACCAAATAATGTAAAAAAAAAAAACACTTTACCATAGATTTAATTTAAGTTAATAGGTGAGAGGAGGAAAAAGGGAAAGAGAAAAAAGAAATAATATAAAAAAGTGAGAAAAGATAAAAAAATAAAATAATGTTAGAGATGGTGCAAAGAGATTAAGAGCATTAGATGTTACTATAGAAGAGTAGGTATAGCAGATTTACAATAGTGGGTTAGACATAAAAATTAAAAAGAAATGTATAGCTGAATATCTATCAAACAATTTATATACATAGATGCTCACAGGGCATGGCATATTACAAAACTATGAAAAGGCTAGTTTTATTATGTAGTAGTTTGATAGAGTACAGAAAATACTGAGTTAACACAAGAAGAAAAAAAATGTAGAGGAACGTATACAAATAGTGAAGGAAATAAGAAATGGATATCAGTGTTAAGGAAGTTTTGAGGTATTTTTAGCAAGGGGAGAGGGTATCAGTCTGGTTTAGAACATGTACATAACCATTGGGATTTAAGGAAGACTCTTAGTTGGTTCTTAAACAGTGGGGTAGATATAAGGGTAGTTAGATCATTTGGAAGTCTGTTCCAATTATTTCCAACACAGTTAGTAAACAGGCAATCACCAGATTTGTTATTGGATTTAAGGGTGGCAACTAGTAACTTATTTGCTGAGCATAGAGCTTTGAGATTTGTATGAGGACTAATAAAATTACAGAGTACAGGAGTATTAGTGGGATGGTACAGGACCTTGTGAGTGATAATAAGTTGTTGAAGGAGAACCTGGTTTTGAAATTCCAGCCATCCTAGCTGTTTCAGATTTTGGCAGTGGTGGGTTCTAAAAGGGGAGCCAGTGGCAAATCTGGCGATGTTGTTATGGGAGGTTGCCAGCTTGTTTAGATTAGTTTTAGATAGGTTGGTATATATGGGGGAGGCATAGAGTTGGGTGAAGAGTAGATGGGTTTGAGCAATAGTAGCCCTGGCAGAGGGTGTAAGAAAGGCGTTAAGCCTGTAAAGAAAACCAAGTTTTCTATTAACTGCTTTGATAGTTAAGTTTATGTGATTGTCATAGTTAAGATTATGATCAATTGTTACACCTAAAAGTTTGGTGGTTGTGTCGGGTGCTATTACAGTGCTATTATTTGATGTAATTGTGAAATTAATATGGGTAGACTTCTGTGTGGGAGTGAACAGTAATAGTTTAGTTTTTTTGGGTTAAGGAGGAGACAGCACTGATGGAACCAGTTTTCAACTAAGGTAAGTACTCTTTGGGTACTGGACTGGAGTTCAGCTGAAGAGGCTGCGGCACAGATTAAAGTTGAGTCATCAGCATATTGTATGCAGGTGGTATGGGGGAGGTTAGTTTTCAGATCATTAATGAAAATAGAAAAGAGGAGAGGTCCCAGAATGGAGCCTTGTGGGACACCCAGAGTGACTGGGAGCTGAGTAGATAGTTTGTTGTCCCAGAGGACTGCCTGTTGTCTGTTACCTAGATAAGACTTAAACCATTTGACTGCCTGAGTATCTAAGGAAAGTGATTGCAGTGTATCTAACATTAATTGATGATTAACCATGTCAAAGGCTTTAGAGAGGTCTATAAAGAGAGCAGAGGAAAGCAGGATGTTATTTCGATTTCTATTAATACAGTCAGAGAAGGATAAGAGAGCAGTTGCAGTGCTGCGGAATGGTCTAAAGCCATGCTGGCAGTCAGCGAGTAGCTTGTTGTCTAGGAGATGCTAGAGTAGCTGCTGGTGGATACATTTCTGGCAGTCAGCCAGAAGCTTGTTTTGCAGGAGATGCTCGAGTAGTTGCTGGTGGATACATTTCTGGCAGTCAGCCAGTAGCTTGTTTTGTAGGAGATGCTCGAGTAGCTGCTGGTGGATACATTTCTCCATGATTTTTGCTAAAGGAGAGAGTATGGCAATGGGTCAAAAGTTAGTGAGTTCAGTTGAGTTACCACCCTTATGCAATGGAATTATATGTGAAACTTTCCAAAGAGAAGGGATTCTATAATAGTTCTGTTTATTAAGATGGAAATAGGGTAGGCTAGTGCACTAGCTGCCATTTGCAGATATTCATTTGGGAGGAGGTCAGCAGATGGAGTTCAAGGTTTAAGTTTTTGGAGAAGCGTATGGACGAGTGATGTTGGCACTGGTTGTAAAGTAAATGCAGGAGGATTATTAGCTGTTGAGGGTGGTGTAGTGGTGTTAGCTGGGGATAAGGTATTTGCTAGTGATTTAACTGATTCTGAGAAAAATCTGTTAAATGTGTCTGTGATTTGGATGGCAGTGTTTTGAGTCAAGTTAGATGGGATAGGAGTTTTGGAGTGACCTGGATGAAATAGCCTGTTGATGCTTGACCAGAATTTTTGTGGATTATGTGGTTGGGTTTGTTGGAGTTTATGGTAATAGTTTTTTTTGTCAAGAATAGTTAGTTTTTTAGTAGTGTTACTAAGTTGTCTAAAGTTTTGATGGTCTATAGGGTATTTTGTATATCTCCATTTGGACCACATCTTATTTCTCTGTAGCATGTTGTGCCTGGTCTCTTTGGAGAGCCATGGAGCAGGTTTGTTCATGGTCCTCACTGTACGGGAGGGAGCAAGGCGGTCAAGAATTAGCAGGAATTTGGAATTAAAGTATGACACCGCTTCATCAAGCGGTAGGTATTTACTTCAGTTCATCTATATGCATTTTACTCATGCAAGAGTAAAAGATGCAAAGATGCAAAGTTAATAAATATTACCTGTGGCAGGCACCATTTTTAAAACTACAACCACTCTGCTACAGGTCCCATGAGGAGCTCAGTGTCTCTCCAGTAAGTGTTTTACAACTATATATGCTTATTTATTTTGAATTGTGTTAGACATCTAATATTATGTATGCTTTATTACTGGAAGTTACTATGGCATGCTAGCGTCTGCTCCAAGTTGTTTTTTGTATAATAGTATGGTCTATTTGCATAGCTGCACCTTGTTAACCAATGTTATTCATGTATCTGTGTTGTGTGTAGACAGCTCATACTGGTGTCTAATTATTTCTATATAATTGTGCTGTTACTGGTGGATAGAATCACATTAGAGACCCAGGACAGAGTGCTGCTCGCTATTTTTTTTTTATCTGTGACTGCATACCTGTCTGCTGAGGTCCCTTCTAACTGATGTGTTTTTCCAATTGACTCAGTATCTACATATACTAGTAGTTGATTCAAGACATATCTTCCTGTATGCAGTAGCTATTTGCTCAATTTGTTTTTGTAATCTTTATAATATATCTTTACCATCTCAAAAGTGCTTACTCCTCTCTGTACTCTTCTTTTCTAGACCTAACACCACTAAGTATGCAGCTGCTGTACCACCTTTATCTTGTATCCAATCGGTGGATACATTGTTATAAGAAAAGCGCAGTCCGGGTCAGAACTGTCTGCAAACACAAACAGCTAAAGTTAACTTTGAGTATGTGTCCACCTGTTTGAGCTAATATTCATTATCCCCTGGAGAGCACTCTGCTTTGGCTTGTAAGCAGCCCCCCCCTCCCCACACACACACACTCATCTTCCACTTACTCTCTTATTCCCTTCTGTTAGTAAATAGTATCCATAATTGATCAAATACTGTGTGTTTGTTAATTTAAAATGAGACCACAGTAGCCTACTGATACAAGGTTATCCTGTTCTTCCACCTGAGAGATGGTTAAGAAATGACTCACAGCTTCAGAGCAGTCCTTGGTCAATTCTGACTGTTTCTTAAACACAAACTTGTCTTTGCTTGGATCTTGGCTTATTAGCAGCAGTACAAAATAACTGCCTGCTCACACCCTTGTTCTCCCCTCCCCCTTCCCTGTTTATTACCTTAAGCCAATCCCAAAGTTAATAAATATGAACTGTGACAGTCACCATTTTTAAAACTACAACCACCCTTTGAGCACTTTATGCTCAGTCCTGCCATAAAACTTACTAAAACTGCTTGAATTGGGGCACAGCTAACTGATAATTCATGAAAATGCAGGGTACCTACCTGAGTCTCCACATTCACTATCATATGTTCTTATATCAGTTTACTCTGTTACCTGATTGTTTCCAGCCCCCTCATATGAGAAACTAACAGCGTCTCTGCCCGCTTTGCTCCCCACCCTGCCCCCAATTTCCTCCCGCCCCCAGTGGTCATACCTTTATTACACACGCAAACTCCTCCCATCTTTCCAACAGCCAACCACAGCACTAAACCCAACACTACCTCCTCCATCTTCCCACTACTATCACTCCTCCACAGCTAACATGTATAAGCATACCATACCTATGCTTACTGCGTGCACTCTCCTTGCATATCTTATATCCTACCAAAACTCCATCATTCCCCCACTCAACCACTACCACTGTATTACCACTCACACCACCACTCATGTCTCACCCTCACTCAGCTCCCTTCCTACCAACTCAAGAACCATCCCTATGCACCCCCCACATATTCTATCAACTATATTACTCAAACAAAAAGCATCCCTACAACTTAACATAGTAACACTCCCACCATACCTGCTGCACACAGAGCACAATCATAAAGTTTCCCTAATAAACAAACACATTCAAAAACTGAGAAAACTAATAACCTCATGCATATCAAAACATAGCTACAGAAAACCACTAAGTCAGAAATGAAAAAAATGGGATAAAGCCTGGGAGCACAGGTGCAAAACCAAAACCCCCTCAACAAGACAGAAATTCCTAGAACTACGCAATAGAGTCAAAAAGCTAATAAATCAGGACAAATTCCAATACTACCAGTCTCCTCTAGACTCCTCCCAACACAACCCCAAACAATTCTGGTCCTCCATAAACTCCATCCTCCACCCAGGTAAAGTCAGTACCCCTCTTCCTAACATCCCTCACTCCTCCGAAAATATTGCTATCTCATTCAACACACACTTCACACAAGCCATACTATCACTAGCTAGACAACACAACCCCTCTCCCCTCCAAGCCACACCTTCAACTAGTAATCTCTCCACTGTCTCCTCTTTTTCACCTGTTCCTACCTCCAACATAAAAAAACTCTTAACTAAACTTAAGCCCACCAAATTAGCAACAAACAACCTCCCAAGTGAATACCTACAAAGCGCAGCTGATGCTCTAGCCTACCCAGTATCCATCTTGATTAACCAATCTCTGTCAGAAAGTTATGTTCCCACACTGTGGAAAGTATCACATATAATTCCCCACCACAAAGGTGGCCCCTCCACAGAACTAACCAATTACCACCCCATAGCTATTCGCACTCCACTTTCCAAAATACTAGAGAGATGCATTCACTCTCAGGTCTCAGACTACCTCCTTACTAACAAACTCCTTTCCAGTACTCAGCATGGTTTCCGACCAAACCATAGCACCACCAGTGCCTTACTCTCCTTTACTAACACTATCCTTCAGCATAAAAACAATGGCTGTCTCTCTTCTGCTACTTTCCTAGACCTATCTAAAGCATTTGACATGGTTCCACACAAACAACTCATCTCTCTCCTCAATAACCTATCCTTCTCTCAGTCAGTCAGTCACCAACTGGTTTCAGAGTTACCTGTCTGACCACCAACAATCCATTGTATGGCAGAATTACATATCTCCCCAACTACCTGTCTCTACAGGGGTTCCCCAAGGATCCATCCATGGACCCCTACTCTTTTCTATTTTCACCAATGATCTAGTCTCTGCCACCAAACATGGCACACTCATACAAGACGCAGATGACTCAACCACCATCTGCTCATCCCAGTCCTTACCCAAACTGCAAAAAGTCACACAAGAAGCCTTTTCCTTTGTTGAAACTTGGTTATCCGATGCCCAATTAATACTCCCCCCCCCAAACAAAACTAAACTACTCATCTTCCAACCCACCAAACATACTCAAAACAACTCTCACTTTAACATCACAGCAGAAGACAAAACCACTATGCACCCAACAGAACACACCAAATTGCTAGTTGTGGAAATAGACAATAAACTAAAATTTGACATTCACATATCCATAACCATAAAAAAAGTCTGCAAAAAACTAGAAGCATTATACAGAAATAAGCAACTTCTCACCAAAGCAGCAAAGATTTCAATAGCAAATTCCCACCTTATCTCCACCCTACTTTATGCCTCTCCAATATATACTAACCTAAGGCAATACAGTCTAAACAAGCTTGAGACCTGCTACAACAAAATCGCCAAATTCACCACAGGGGCATCCTACCGTAGTCACCACTGTCTCTCACTTGCTGAACTGGGTTGGCTTGAACTCCCTCACCTCCTTCAATTGTATCAACTTGCACTTGACCAAAAACTAGTAAACCATCCACTAAAAGTCCCATCCCTCCAGAATCTACTCCAACCCTATCGCACCACCAGACCACTAAGATCCAGCAATAAAAATCACTTACAAGTAATTAAAGCCAATAACTCTGCTGAAGAAGCACTATTCTCTTGCGCCATAGCCAGATTATGGAACTCCCTCCCACCCACAATTACCTCTGTACCATCATACACCCACTTCAAAACTTTACTAAAAGCACACCTAAAACATGCTGACTATGCCCTTGCAACTCCCCCTCTAATATCACCCAACCCATCCACCCACTACCTTTCTTTCCACCCCACTAACTACCTTGATTATAGCAAGCTAGGATGCTCATAAGCCTAACTACTTATTATACACCAGGAACTTCTTATTGTAACAGATGTTAATGTCTGTTATGTACTTCGCAGATGATAAAGATTCTAGTTGTCTACTGATGTACTATGTTCTTCATCTGTAACTATGTTTGTAATTTTTAATTGCTATGTTGATCAAATTGTTAATTGCTATGTAAATCCAATGTAACTACTGTCTGTATATTTTAACTGTGGAGCTTTTCTCCATGGGCCTCTGCTGAAAATGGACCTACGTCCAGTCGGACACTCCCGGTCAACAAATGCAAATAAATAAATAAATAAATAAATAAATAAATAAATAAATAGTAGAGTTTGTTTCAACAACAAAACATTGACAAACCATCCAAATGTATCTTGACTAACTGTGCAAAAACATATTAGGTTAAAAAAAAACACATGCCGTCCACAAACGGCCTCCCCCGAACATACTGCATACCTAGCATCTCTGACTCCTGCCAGGATATTATATTAAATAGCCACCAAAATGCATAGACCACTAGCATCTGGTTGACTCTAATAGTGTATTATGTTAGAAAAACAAATCATCAACAGTCCCCAAAACACATTGCCTCCTTAGTATCTTCTCTGGTTGACCCTGTCAGTGTATTACAAAAAAAAAAAAAAAAAATCAACAGTCCCCAAAACACATTGCCTTCCTAGTATCTGGTGACCCTGCAAGGATATTATATTAGAAAAAAAAAGTGCCTGTGGAGGTGTTGTTTCGCAGGTGGCTAATTTTAATAGAATCGAGCAGAGTATTGAACACCAAATGAGATCAGACGCTTTTTTAGTTTATGTCTACTAGTACCAATAGTGGTGAGGGAGATGAGACGCCATTTACGAAGCAGGGGCAGACTGAACAGGAAGAGAACTTTGCTGAATGGCCAGATGGAACCTGCTCCAGCAGTACGGAACAAAGTACCTCAAGCTTGATTGTGAACATTTCTTCATTTCAGTTAACTCGCGAACAAGAACAGGTACTAAATATGGGTCTTTCTTTTGTTCCCTCAAGAGTTGATGTTTTAGTTGATTTGCGACTATTTGCACGTAACACTTCCTTGAAGCTTCTTTCTAACAACAATGACAATCCTCGGTACATTAACTTTCGCAAACCAAGTTAATTTGTCCCTATCAATTCTCCTTTGGCAGAATCATTTTTAAAGATTTGTGAACATGACATTCGTGAATTATTGCTAAAGAAACATAGGAGGAGCTTCTATAATTTTACAAATGCACAGGTTAAAGCTCCTGCTGACTTAATTTCAAATGATGATATTTGTATTCCACCAGCAGATAAAGGGGGTGCTGTAGTAATCATGGTTGCACGACTATTTTGGTACTATGAATAATTTGTTGCCTGAGGTTACAACTTATACAGCTTTCTCAAAGTCAGACGTTCAGAAGATGACTGCTAGCATTTATTCATCTATACATGATTTATTAATGGAAGGTGTTATTGGCAGAGATTTGTTTGAATATTTTACTGTGCAATATCCGACTGTTCCAGCTATTTATGGTCGCCATAAGATACATAAATGTATGGTTAAACCACCAATGAGACCCATTGTGTTGTGTCATAGCTGGATAACTGAACCACTATCAATTTATGTAGAGAAGCAGTTGAGACCCATTTTGAATAAGAATAACACTGCTTAAAGGGATACCAAGCATTTTCTTTCATCTTTATTTGATTGGTCAGAAGGGACTAGAAGCGGTGACTTTGTATTTGTTATTATAGATGCAGTATCACTTTTTACAGGGATACCAAATGACACAAGGGTGGAATATGCTAGATTGTATTTATTAAAGGAGTCTGATTACAGTACTGAACATATTTATTTGATTACCACATTGTTGGACTTGATTTTAAGTAATAATGTTTTTGTGTTTCAAGACAAATGGTTTGTTTTTTTTTTTTGCTCCTGTGTGCTCAATAACATTAGTTGTTTATCTGGTGAAACTTCCAGTGCCTTATTTCTTGGTTACAAATGTTTTATTCATAGGACTGATGTATGGGCACGTCATGTGCAAATAGCTATGCCAGCATCGTACTTGCTTATTGGGAGCTTCTGTATATGTTTTATTAGAACTATTTTTTATAGTTTTATTCCATTTTATTCACATTTTGTGGATGATATATTGTTTATATGGAGTGGGTCTGTTGAATATCTGCATGACTTTGTTGTTTACCTACATCAACGCATTTTCTGAAGTTTATTCTGAAATAGTCATTTGACAATGTGGACTTTTTAGATGTGTGTGTTGTTAAGTCTCATGATGGTTTGGATACAAAGGTGTTCAAAAAATGCTTTAGGAAGGTTAGCACCTTGCATAGACAGAGCATGCATCCCAACATGTCTCTAGGAATGTTTTAAGGGGTCAGTTTTTTTGATATGCAAGACTTCATGCTGATGCGACCAATGCGAGAACTACATTTGGTTAACTTGAGAATGATTTCCTATTGAGAGGCTATTCTCCCTCTGAAATTGAACAGGCTAAGAATGATGTGTTGCTACATAGAAATGATCGAGCTAGACCTTATTTTTCTAAGACCACTAAACTAATGAGGTGAGCAGATCTCGAGGTGGGATAAATAATGTCTTGAGGACGGGCATTACTTATTCTAATGATGTCCATTTAATTTGTGACATGATTAGAAAACATTGGCACGTCCTCACCTGTGATGACAGGAATAGAGACCTACTTGGCCCTACCCTGAGTTTTGATTTTAAAAACAATAAGGCTTTGAAAAAGATGTTATGTTATAAAACGTTGAATAAGGGCCATGATATGGCTGATCATGTGGGTGCACATCTTTGTGGGACATGTAATTTTTGTAAGTTTGTATCTGATTCTAAGGTTTTTATATATCCTGATATGAGGAAATGAGATAAACATATGGTTTCATCTGATTGTAATACTCATAACCTAGTCTACCTAGCTGTATGCACTGTCTGTAGATGTTTTTATGTAGGGAAGACTAATAGGATTTTTAGAGAGCATATACATGACCATGTTTATTGTTCCAACAGAAAGGATGAGAAGAATGCTTTGTCTAAACATATATCATCTGCTGGCTCTGATCCTATGTTTAAATTCATTGTGGTGGAATGTTCAGTGACTTGTATTAGAGAGGGTGATGTAAAGACCAGGACTGAATGCCTTGAGACTAAATGGATTATAAAACTTCAGAGTAATAGAGGTCAGGGGTTAAATGAGAATGTCCCTTTAAGACCATTATTGAGATCATGTGGTCTTAAGAGGTAATTTGTTACATTGCATTTAAGTGTAATTGTGGTACAATGATGTAGATCCAAAGAACCTCTTAGTTGGGGTGTGAAAGTGCTAATCTCCTTTTTTTATTGTTTTATGTTTCTTTATTAAAGTTTCTGCTCTGCTGTGTTGACTGGTCACATTTTATTTCTTACAAAAAAAAGTAATCAGCAGCCCTCAAAACACATTCACCACCTACTAGTATCTGGTTGTCCATGCCAGGATATTTTTAGAAAAACCATCACCCTCACAGACTCCAGGCCCAGGATGTCAGAAAGAAAATTTACACAACTCCTCTGACCCCTTAAAAAGTTTCTGGCCGATCCTGAGAGGAAATAATAAACACAGAAATAATCTGGCGATTCTGCCAGCAAAGGAATGCAAAAAGTATCTGGTTATCCCTGTCAAAAAATATATATATGTATACATCTCTATCTATAGATAGATAGATATAAATATATTGCTATAGATATGTACATACATATATATATATATATATATATATATATATATATATATATATGCAGAGAAAAACACTCATAACTTAAGCAATGATTTTTTTAAGAGTAGAAGGAGTTAATTTAAAAAAAATCTTCCTTGCCGTGGAATCCTTGGCTTCTTTTACCTAACAAGTAAAATTTCAATGATCCACTGAGCTTTGTTTTTTTTTTTTTGTTTGTTTGTTTGTTTTCCTCCTGCTTTCTCTCGACTCATCCATCTCTCTCTCTCTCTCTCTCCCTTACAGATTAACTGTGATAAAGCACGTGAAGAGAACATGAGATCAACAGGACTAATCAGCAGCCATATACCGTACTCAGATTACATGATGTGGCTGCTGATTTAACAGCCCTGTCTGGTTCTAATTTATTGCTGTTAGAACCGCAATGACTTCTGGGTACGTAATTGATGCCTGTAGTCTTCCCAGTCTGGACTGTTTTAAAAACATTCTGGTGATTTGAAAAATATATATTTTTTCTTTTTCTTTAAAGTGGAACTGAAGCATGCATGCGCGCAGCTTAAAGTTCTGAGAAACATCACAGCTTCAGATTTACACACTATGCTACTACTGTGTAAAAAAACAATATTTATTTATTTTTTTTAAATTGGGGGGAGGGGACTGCAGCCCAGCAGTCCAATACCATGAGTTGTCCCTGTTACTGTCACTGTTCAGACAGTTTCAGTATTATTATAAAAAAAATGATGCTGACTTAATGGATTATTGTATCTGTTCTGTTTGTCATAGCTCTACTCTGCCTAACTGACAACAGTTACTTATACAGTTATTGTTAAAGGGCATAAAGATAAATGTAGTGACTCATTTAAGTGTAGAGTTATTCAGAAGTACTGCAATTTTGTACCATATGTGGATCATGATTGTTTATCATGTGGTAGTATATATTAAAATGCATTGTAAGTAATGACATAATTGATGTGCAGTTGTGACTATGATTGCCATTGATGTATGGCATTCAATCAGGTAATACTGAAAATAATTCTTAGCAGCTCTTTCATTGACACCCATTTTTGTGTATCATCAGAATTATTAAATAAGTAGTCACTTCAGGACTGCACAAATGAGTACTATCAAGTATTCATCATTTGTACAGTCCCAAGGGTGAAGTGGCAATAGTGCTAGTTTCACGGGCAAGGATTATGATAGTATTAAATGCATGGTGCTAGCTGTACATCCATGTGCTCATTACCCAAGTAAAAGTATTTGAAGTATCATGTATTAGAACCCAAAAGATACTCCCTCTCAAAAAAAAAAAAAAAAAAAAAAGAGCTTCTTGATGAATTACTGTGATGTTGTGACCTGCTGGATGCAGGGGATCTGAGAATCTTATAGTTAATGATCTGACAGTGTTGTAAGGCCAAGACCTTGACTGTGAGGTTATACCATATGTTGAAAAAGGCTGACATGTCCTGCCTGGCTTCTTTTGTACTGTCACCCATAGTGGTTTGAGTACCTTAAGAATCACATTATGTGTAGCCTAATCGCCTGTGCAGGTATGGACACTCCCCCATCCACATCCAGATTTGTTTCCTATTTGAGTCTGGTAAGTCTAAGAGGTGGACATGAAGTCTGTGTTTGCCACCAAACCAAGCAAGAGGATCATGGCATTGTCTTTGGCCTCTATCATACCCAGGTACTAATTAAATTATTTAAGTATATCCTGTAACATGCACAATGTTACAGCTCTTCTGCTGTTGGTCGTGCCTCGCATGTCTCTGGACCTAGCTGTCTTCTTCTGCCACCCTTTTGTATAGGAGTCATAGGGGGATACGTCTATCTCTGAAATGTTAGCATCTTTCTGAATATGGACTTGTGGTTCACAAGACACTGGTGTTGAGATATATGGTGACCCTCCCCCTTCAGGATGTAGTGTTATATCATCCTGTAGTTGACTGCATGAGCCTCCATGGGATGGAGGGTCCTGCCTGTACAACTTGTGACAGTGTGCCACAGTCCTTGGCCTGTGTTACGAATATGAGAGTTATGCCATATTTATTATTATTATTATTATTGTTATTATTATTATTATTATTGTTATTATTATTATTATTATTGTTATTATTATTATTATTACTGCTATTATTCAGTTTGTTGTGCTGTTGCTGTGGATGTGGTTGGCACTGGGGATGGGCCCTGTCAAAGAATAATTGAAAAAGTGTTTATATCTCAACCACCACAATTTATTTATAATCACATGATACAGACACTTACATTGCAGACACTGTGGACTTTCTTGACTGCTCAAAGTAGGAGTTGTACCTAGTAAGGAAGGATATAATGGATTATACTTCCACAGCTATCCTTGGTGGTATCTTCCAACATGAATTATTGCTACTATCTGGGCACTAACCTTCCTGTGTGTTGCAGTGTGGCTGTTACAGTGGTTTGAAAGTGCTAGTGTCCACAATTCCTCTGCTTACAGTGACATCATCGTCTGCATCATACTCATCACCTATGTGTTCAGTATAACTACCTGCACTCTGTTTTTAATGGACTGTAATCCACTATGTGCCCCTATGACCATCTAAAAGCCCTTACAAAATATCAATAATTGCCCTAAAATTATATTACAAGTATAATAATGAACTAATTTGCCAGCCATAAACTACTGCATCTGGACACAGATCATATTACCAATACTCTGATAACTGTTTTGGTTTGCCAAAGAAATGATTACTGGTACTTTTAAATTCATTAATGTGCTATAAAAAACATTTCTCTAACACTTCTGAAGATATGACACTGCTGAAGGTTTTACTTCCACATAAGTAATAATGCCAGTGACAAGTCTACATATCTCGCTCAGTCCAATTAGTAAACAAACCTTGAAGATCAGATAAGTTTCATAGGTATTCCCCTTATATGGTTTCATGAGTCAGTCATGCTCTGATCTCATGAGCTACACTTATATCCCTCACTTCATGACTAGTAATTTGCAGAAAGGCAACAGTAAAAGCACAGGGTCTAAGAAAGAGACCAAGATCCTTCTCTACCTACTGGCCAAGTTATACCTGCAGAAAACTGACTAACCACTAAAAAAAACTGAATGGGGAAAAAATTATAGGTGAGCATCTGTCATGACTAACAGGAATCTAATACTATAGGCAGCAATTTTGGCACAGGTATAATGACCTGCAGCAGTGAAGAGGGGACCAGCTGGCAGAGTAGGTAGCTCAATTGCAGGAGAGAAGGCCAGAATTCTACAACTAAGTATATTTTATTCTTCCTATAATATAACAAGGATAATAGAAGCAAAATGTAAATTTGTATTTAAAAATATGTAACATCAATGCAGGTGTATGTACCTGCATACATTTTATTTTTTCTGTGTGTGTGTGTATATATGATCTGTAGATAAGCATTCCAAACAGACTGACACTGCATAAGTTTTCTGTTTTTTTTTAATACATGGACACAGTTAATGTTGTGTCTTTTGGCTTTTCCCGGTTAGGGGTCACCACAGCGGAGCTCTGGTAGTTGATTTTTACGTGCAGAGTTACCAGCCCTGACGCACAACCTTCAACGTAGGTACGCCCATTCATGCATGTCTCCACTCCAAAGACCCTCTAGCTGAGAATCGAACCGGACAGCGTCTTACTGTGAGGCAATAACGCTACCGCAGGACCACTACATGGACACAGTTAATACATTGTGAAATCTTTTCCAGTGGTTATTAGTACAGACAAGTAAGGATTTACTGTTTTATTGATGTGCAAACAGCTTGCTTTTATAAAAGATACACCTTCTTTACAAAATAGTTGTTACATGTACAAGCAAAAACTAGCTACCACACGGTATGCTGGAGGACAATGCAGCAATTGTATGGCTTCATAAATCTTACTGCATGCTGCACTGCTAAATTGATTTTAATTAATAAATATGGACTGTATGCCTTAAAGGAAATTAAAAATGTGTTACTTCAGAGAATCACACGTTCTGCACATCATAGTGCACATTTTTTTTGTCAAGCATATGTTATTAACTGTTCCTTACTGATAAAATGATTGCATTAATGAAGCAATGTATAGCCACAGTTACAGTATATGTAATCAAATATGCATTACTTCTTACTTGTATAGCTGGGGAAGAAATCTCATACAATAAGTGCCAGTCAGAAGGGAGTTTAGAGAGACATACTAAAGGTGTGCATCAGTATTACTCATTTCATAGTATAAGCATAAAAAATTCAGTCACTTATCTATTCAAACTACATAGCCACCTCCCTCCCCAAAAAAATTCTTATGCTATCATTGAATATTACTCCTGAGATATTTAAATTACCATAAGTAAATGTTTCAACAGAGTCAGCAGCAGCATCATTTGGCTGCATTATTGAAGAATGTTATGGGTGGTATTGCTCATTAAGTAAACCTGCCTAAAATGTTTAACATGCACTGTCAATAAAATACTAAAATAGCAACTTAAGATTCCTTGCCTACATTTGTCTCTGCCTCTCTCACTATGTCTTATTCATTCACTTGTTTTTTCCATATTTTTTTTCTCACCATTTATGTTGTACTTTCCACAGCTCCAGGTATCACAAGGGCAGCCAGGCTTTATAACTCCCAGTTCATGTAACGTTTACCATTTTCATCTGTCTGTCTGGGGACATCCTCACATAATGGTGGCACTGGCTTCAGCTTGATGGCTGGAAAGCCACAAAATGAGTGAGCTTTAGGACCTGGTACAGGATGCAGGTTGAGTGGGCAGTGGAAAGATGTCTGCAACCTATTGAAGATGCCCTCTGCTCTGTAACAGATTTTCTGAATTAGTAGGTTCTGTATATTGAGCCACCAGAGGCTTCCACCCCCATGGCACTAGGTTCCCCCACTGGAGTTACATCAGCAATCAGAAATACTTGAGGTCCTCCAGACCAGTGTTTGAATTAGATCAAAATTTCCTCTCATCTCCCTGTTGTATCTGTCTGTTTGCCATTTGTATGTCTTGCATCCATCACCCGTGTCAGGCTACTATAGTGTTCTTGTTTCTCTTGTCAGTCTTTTGTATTGTGGGATTTCCTTAGGTCTTTCCTAAGCCTCTCTCCTATTCCCTCTTCCTTATTCTTTCATCATATTCATTTATATAAAATAATTTCACAAAAAAGGAGGTCTAACCCTCCCACAACAAAGATACAGTAACCTTAGTCTTTCACCTTTGAGTACAACCTAAATATGCCTCCATATTTCTTAATAAATTGCCCTATATTGGTTTTTGGTAATTTTAACTGTCATTTAAATAGTGGACCGTCATTAAAGGAAAGACATGTAAAGTTTGCTTAGAACTATTACACTTGGCTTCATTAACAATAGGGGGCAATGAAGAGTATACGTATTCTCATGGATCGGTACACACAAGAGTAGACTATTGTTGTTTTCCCCCATTTTTTCATTGTTGTTCTTATGATTCAAAAGTCTTATCTTTCACAGATTGCAAAACCTTATTTTTTAAGTATGGTGTTTCCTCATTATATACTAAGAAGAAAGGTATATCTAAATTTACGGGAACTTGGGTCACTACATCAGATTTGGATGCAGTAGTAAAAGAACTTTGGACAGATCATCTAACGACAGGATTGTTATTTTAATTATACAGAACGGTGCTTGGCTTTCAAAGAAAAATATGCCAAATGGTACAAATGGTTTGCTTTATGTTATAATAAGCTTTTCAAATAAAATACTTCAACACATCATAATGGTTTTTGTAGATGTGCTGGGGCAGATGATAGGCAAGCCTTGGCACACCTATGTTTATTTGTTTCCAATAAAGAAAGAGTTAGAGGGATCATGTGGAATCTTGCTCACTCTTTACAAGGATGGAGAGAACAATTTTTACCATACATCAGTAAGAAGGTATTAAAAAATATGTATATTGCTTGTTTATTTAAACCTAATGGACAGAAAGGTAGTGACAAATGAGATAATATGAATATAGTACATAATTACTTATTACAGCTTATTCAGTTACATCAGATTACAAAATAAATTGGCCTATTCCTTCAGTGTTTTCTAATTTTATAGCAGATATAGATTCCTCATATCCTTATCTGAAGTACAGAATGCCCTTAGCATGCTAGCAAAAACATTGCTGTGCCAGGAAATGATAGAATTTCATTTTCTTTCTATAAAGCACTGACATCAGAAAATTTACAGATTATTAAAGTATTTAATGAATGGCTTATGCATGGTTTTACACAAAGATTTTTTAATAGCAGTTATCAAGTTTCTGTGGAAAAAGAATGACTGAAGAGATATATCAAATTGGAGACCAATAGCTCTGTGTAACACTGAATATAAACTTGTTTGCAAAATATTACAACTTAGAATATGTTCAACATTGTTCCTTTAATAGATCCAGGAATATACAGGATCTCTGGAAGACCCAAGGTTGATTTATTACTCATGATAAAACAGTGGTTTCTAATGATTTCTTCTACATAATCTTCATTATTGGTCTTATGTGATATTGCAAACGCTTTTGATACTGTCGCATACTAGTTTGTATCAATTTTTAAAAATGTATGGGTTTTGACAGCTTTTTATTAATTATATTATTTCTATTTACACTAAAATATATTGTAAATCGGATTGTTAATGGATGGGTGAAGGAAATTATTTACTTAAAAAAATGGCATTACATAGGTTTGTCCTCTGAGTAGCCATCTGTTAACATTGGTGATTGGAGCTTTATTTCATGGTGTTAAGACATCAAATGAATCTATCTCCATCTTCATATCTTTGCAATGGTACGTTAATGCCTTGTATGTACTCCTAGATTGCACAACTCTTATAGAAAAATTCCTGATGAATTGTTAAATATTGTTTTAATTAATTTTTTTCTTATTTTTGGTTTGTTTCTAAATGTAAATATGTGTTCTGGTTATGCCTTACAGTTAGCAATGCATAACATTAAAGATGTAACTTTTTCTAATCAAGGAGTAAAAATTTTGGAAATTTCTTTTGGAACACAAGATTTTGTGGTAGGAGATTGTGAAGCAATTCTTCATAAAGTTTGTAAAAAAAACTTAATTTTTGTTGAACCTTTACACTCTCATATACTAAAAAGGTATATTTAATCAATGGAATGTTTGAGTAATTTATTTGTTTTCAGTTTATTTTTTTCCAATTACTTGGGAATCATGATTATTATATGCTGTGTTTTGTTTTGTTTTTGGCAGACTACACTGAATCCTATAAGAAGAGGCATTTTAGTCTCATATCCTTCTCAAGGTGTTTTTTCTATGCTACACCCTACTTTTTCTGCAAACAAAATATTTGTACACAATATTATGTCATTTACAAGCAAATAATTATTC
This sequence comes from Protopterus annectens, assembly GCF_019279795.1. NCBI lineage: Eukaryota > Metazoa > Chordata > Ceratodontiformes > Protopteridae > Protopterus > Protopterus annectens. The sequence goes on along the minus strand of NC_056749.1, from coordinate 153,428,136 downwards.
TCTTTTAAATAGAATGTTAGCAACTGAGTGTTTCTGGTCATATTTATTGAAAGGTAAAAGTCCTAGAAAATTATTATCTCAAGAATATAAATATATTTCAACTGTACTACTTAGATGGAGAGGAACTATTTGCCATTACCAAAAGAGAGGAAAATTTGATGCACACAATTGATTACAAAGTACTGTGCAATAAAGGCATATGCACAGTACTCGGACTGGAGGTTGCATGACATAGTTTCAAGAAAAGAAAAGATTATGCAAATGTGCCTCATTGGCAATATTTTATATGGTGTTGCTCTCTAGATAGACTCCCTATAAGAGCTACGTTATTTTATCATCCTTATGATGTATGTAAATGCTTTAGAAAAGATGGACAAGGTTTAGAACACATGTATTTATGAAATGTAAACAAGTGGAAAACTTTTGGAATCATGCAAAAAAAGTTTTCCTTCTAATTATATATTTCCACTAAATATTGAAAAATGTCTATATGGAAATAATAAATGTTTATGGACCTCAGAAGGAGCCAAGGCAGATTACATATTGGTACATTGTCTTAAATTATTGTGGATTTCAAGATGTGTACAAGCAAGAACAGGCAAGCCTTTATTCTTATTGCACATAAGGCAACTTTGTTTTTTGTTATGGCAAAATTATTGGGGGGGTTGAAGTTTATGATGTATAAAATATTTCAAATTAATCAAAAAAGAAAGGATGAAATCTATTTTCTTAATTTCATTTGTAATGTAATATATTTGATATTTTTTGTTGTTTGAGTTCTTCAATAAAAAACAGATTACTCTGTTTGTCTACACCTTGTCTTTTCTCCCCCATTTCAAGCTGCTCTATCTTTCTCTTTCCACCTCTATTAAAAAAAAAAATCAGAGTGTCCACATAAGGACACCCGTATATTCAGTACATTTTTTATATTCATTCCCACATGGCTACCAGTCTCCTCTATTGAGTGTAGTCTCATCAAATCAGGCAGTGGAAATGTCAGACATTATGTGCTATACATTTGCAAGTCTCTATGTAAATTATGTTTTGTGGCCAGCAAGCAAGCTTCCATCTTTCACGATAGGGAGGTTTCCATATCCCAAGTCCCATATGCATATACATACTCAGTCCAAGGCGCATGATCTTAGAAATGAATATGACACTAAAAATCAAGGCAATACAGTTTCACACTGATTTCTAACATTATACAGCCTCAAAGTGAGAAAAATTACATATATGTATATGTGTGTGTTGTTCACCATTAGTGGATGGGGAGCCTTGCCCACTTAAAAGAATAGTTGTCATATATTTTTGTTTAAACTGGAAAATTCATTGTGCAGTCAGTGATGTGAATCTTGGAGAGTTAGGACTCAACATATTTGGGTATTAGTTCTGTCATGATTATACACATAAGATACCCCCTTTCCTACTAGATACATATATCTGCAATAACTTTGGTCCTTATATTAGAGTACAAAATAATCTGAGACCTGAAATGTGTTGAAATACCTCAACATTTTTTTGTATCATCATCTTGGGTAAAATGGAAATGGCCACAATGTCATGAAAAATAATATATAGAAATAAGTAATTCTTTGGAGACCATCCACACAAATTAGGTGCATTCATTTGTTTACAGAATTGAGATGCTTAGGATCTAAGCACTGTACAAACAATGTGACTTTACAGAATATTATAAAAAAGCCAAGTCTGCAAAAGCCAAAAACTTTAGGTAACATATAAAGGGGTAGAAAATCATGAGTTAAAACTGAAAAAAATAACTATATGCATGTGAAAACCCTCATTAGATCATCCTAAGCAGATCTTTATAGACCATTTGAAAAATGACTAAGAACTGCTTATTTTAAGCAGGTCAAGTTATGGAAAAGATACCCATGTTGAAAGATTTGTAGGAAGCCTGTCACCTGAAGATCTGTATTGACTTATTGGAACAAAGACCTTCAGCATCTCTTTTGGATAAGAACAACCCACTGAGATATATTCCTATGCTGGAAACAAAAGCAAGCACAAACCATGGATGTTGTTGTGTCTTTTGGCTTTTCTCGGTTAGGGGTCGCCACAGCGGAACTCCGGTCTGCTAATGATTGGTAATTGATTTTTACATGCCGAGTTACCAGCCCTGACACACAACCATCAACGAAGGTATGCCCATTCACGCATGTTGCCATGCAGAAGAGGGTCTAGCTGAGAATCGAACCGGACAGCATCTTACTGTGAGGCAACAACGCTACTGCAGCACCACTACTGCTATGAGATACAATAAAGTTTTTCCTTATAAGTTAAGAAAGAAAACATAATAATATGTAAAAAATGGAGTACAACTTTAACAGTCTGTTTTCTGTGGATGACCAAGTTATTTCCAGATTAGACACTGTTGAATATCACCTAAACAACTCCTAACATAGTAAACTCTGGGTCAGAGTACAGAAAGTGAGAAAGCTGGGTGCCATTAGACAGCAGAAAGGAGATTAAGTTGCATGCCTTTAGTCTCAGAAAAGGGAAATAAAGATAGATACCACTAGCATATAATTAATATTAAAAAAAAAAACGTAATGCCCCTTTTTATTAGTAATATAAACAGAGTGCAGCACAGCCAGAATGGATCCCAAACATAACCTACAATCAAAAGGAAAGGAAACAAATTTATGCCAGCTTCTGCCATCTGTTCAAGTACAATACCTATGAGACCACAGTCAAATTTCTTATCTGTTCATGGTTTTGTTATTGCAAAGGAAGTCAGAATAATGGGTGAAAATGGAGAAGTAAGGAGGTTCACATCTTTATAGGTATTAATAAGGCATGCAGCTCAGGACGTTTGCAGACACTATCCCAAATTTCCAAAGTAATGTCTGATTAGGTTTTGTTGTGTGGAGTCACACAGCAGGCATATGCAAGCTGAGGGACTCAAACCCTGGACTACAGACAGCAGCTAATTAACAACTCATACAATTAATTCTCTGTGCTAAGTGATTATGACATGAAACATTACATGTCCTCTTGTAGCCAAGCAATCTTCTGAGCTGTATTATACAGAAAGGAGTTAATTCATACCTTTGACTAACTAATAATATGACACCACAACCTATACATTTTTGAGGTATGTTACATCTTCAGGCAAGGTAATTAATTTGTTCCCAGAAATGTATGCATGTCAGTTTAAATTTTAACTATGTCTTTAACTATGATTACTGTTGGAGGACTTCAGGACATTATACTTACCAGTTATTGATCCCAAGTGCTCTGTGGAATGGCTGCTAGATGATCTAATAGGCCATGCAGGGCTAGGATATACAACTCACAATGTAGAATGAAAAGACGAAGCACAACACATACATGTGTCCCCAAATAAAGACATCAGTGGAAAAGAGAGTAGCAGATATGTAGTCCTTACAATGCGATGACGTAGTGCAGAATAAACGCAATTAATTTAAAGAGGTACGCACTCAAATTTTAAGATAAAAGAGGTAATACTACAAATGTGATGGATGCTTAATGATTTGTCAAGCGGATGGGAAACTATATTTTTTTTCTAATTTTTCACTACATGGAATCTCCATTGATTTATGTAACCGTATGTCCTTCTAACGAGAAGCTTAAAGAGGAAATAGTAAAAAGAAGTGCATGCAAACGGAAGTAAATAAACCTTCATAGTTGCTTCTGAGAAATGATAACGCCAAAATATCTAGATGAACCTCCATGTGAGTGCAAAAGAAAGAGGAAAAGTGAAGAACATACAGTTCTGAGAGTGAAGTACATGAACTGCATATTTTTGATTCATGACAAAATAGGAAGTAAGGAATGTTTGGTACTGAGGAAGGAAGAATGCCTTGGCGGTCCACTCAGGGAACTGGGAAAGCTATCAGTTAACAAACAGGAACAGTATGTTGGAAAGCAAGTTGGTTTAGAAGGTAACAGGAACACGTGTACAATTACAAATCTTATGAAATAGCTAATTTTTTAGAAGTAAAAACCTATTATTACTGCTTGGGTTAAAGCAAATTATAATGAACCTAGAGAGAACTTACAGTAAGTGTATCATAATTAGTTCAAGTAAAATACTGAAATAGAAATAATATGAAATTATGCAATTTGTTAAAACAGTTATTTGACTTTACACCTGTTTATAATATTGGGTTGTAGTACGGGCTTCTAATGGGTTAAAAACAACCACTGCGCATCCTGTAAGGCTCTGTCCAGTCATTTAAAAAAAATAAACATAATTAACTTTTAACTTAGCATACATTTAACTGTTTGCTAAATCATAACTATGCTGACATTTATTCTCTGCCTTGCATTTAACAGAAAAGACAAGTCGTGTACTTAGACTTTTTAATTAATGCACACTGAGTAAGCAGTCGTATCAGTATGAGGAACTTGGAACAATCTTCCAAGGCTAGCATCAAATGCAAACTTTGCACACTAGCATGTCTCGTGTTTCATAAGTATGCAACCCATTTAGGTCTAATACTCAATAACTATCCTGCGTCCCTTTACACTAACCATAAACATGTAGCATGAATATGAATGAATGAATTGTGTTCATAAAGGAACAATAAAAATACATTTCAGTCTGTTGTTCCATTGTAAACAGGTTTCTTTAAACTGCAAAAGAAGCAGTGTGTCATACTGCAGTGACATGACAGGCAATTCCTAGCAGATGATGCCAATAGACAAGGGCAGGACCAATAGACATATCATGTCTATCAGGTTGTGTGCACTGTGTGTTTCTGTAGTTGTAGCACCTGGGTGTTAAAGATAAGAAATATTCAAGGACCATTCCTTAAGTAAATTACCTGAGCTTACAGATAAGTTAGCAGACACCTATATAAAACAGACCCACCTACAAAATGCTGCTCTGCCAGTTCCACAGATGTCTTGTGGGTTTTGCTGAGAAGAAAAATGTACCAAGGATTGAGTAGTCACTTCTGAGATGGGCATTCACCAGTAGAAGTCCTGCAGGTTGAAATTCTGAGACATATTTGTGTGATGGAGTGGTGAGATATTACAGGAGAGGCAATTATTTGCCATAGACTTTTGATTACACAAAACATTTACTTGCCTGACATTTTTGATTAGCTAATACATTTACTTAGCAGAGACTTTTGGTTGCCTAAGACATTTATTTGCCAGAGACCAAAAGCTGTGTATCAAGGCTTACTGTTTTCTGCTGCCAAAGACTATCACACATCTATGGTACAACACTTCCTACGGTAACTCTGCACACCCATATGCCTGATTGCTGCATATAGCTGAAAGGCACAAAATATAAGACTGCATGCCAGTCACAGCTCATGAAAAAGACTGGCCATTGATATATGTTTCCTTCCCTTTTCTTGTTGTTGCCAGTCACTAGTAGGACATAGTGACAGTGATTTCATATGAGGGTGACTTCATGTTAAGCTGACTAATCTTAGGATCTACCATCACTGTTCCCCAGGGGTAGACCTGGTTTGCTTCAATTTACATTTCTGACTGTTTATCATCAATAGATTTGGCACAAGAAACTTGCTTTAACTTTCTTTATTGTGTCTTTTTGTAACCACTACCACTCATCAGTATGAAACATGCCAAGAGTGACCGACTTCCTAAACGACTGTTCTTCATTAGAATTTAACAATGCTATACAGTTCCAATAAACTTTATTTAACTGCTACAGATGTGACCAGTTTGCCCTTAAGATGTGACAGTGCCTGACTCACCAAACATTTGAGGTTGCCTCCTGTCTCTAAATTTCAGTTCCAGTTGTAGAAGATTCACCTATTTCTAAGTTTGTTGTACTAACATTCTTGTTCCAGCTAAAGTTTGTTGTATTAACTGTTTCTGCTTGCTGTGTTACATTTGGCAGATCTGTTCATCCTGGAACTGGTTTACAGCACAGCAGAGCAAATTTCAGTATACTAGATTGATTAAGAAATGTTATTGTTGGTGGTACAAATGACTAAAGTAATTTAAATCATGTATTAACTGTTTCTGCTTACTATGTTACATTTGGCAGATATGCTGGACACAGCACAACAAATTTCAGTATACTAGATTGAGCAAGAAATGTTATTTTTGGTGGTACAAATGTCAAAAGTAGTTTAAATCAATTAAAGATGTTGATCTGAACTGTAATGCTTGGAGGTACAATACATTAAGTAAAACTCAAGTAAGAAACAGGGTCTGCATTCATTAACCCATATACAATCATAAATGTTTGTGTTCATACTTGAACCTGACTGCCCTTCTCACAAATAGATTAGTTGAATTGCTGATGTTTAGCAATTGCAAGCATCTAAATAATATGCATAAGATGAAGAAATGGTTGGAGATTTATAATAAATTCTGTATTTAGTATCAAATAAGTTGAACATGTAAAGAGTGTGTGTGTTAGACATTTCTGATGGCATACAGAGATAATACCCTGATTATGATCCAGGTGACAAAAGTTTGATTAGATGCTCCGTCGCCTGACATCTTAGATGGCAGGGGTGGAAAGATGAAGCAAAGCTCACAGTTCTGCTTTCCCTTAGAGGATGGAGAACACTAACATGCACAGTGAGGCAGGCCTTCTGGTCACCAAGCCACCTCCTGTGGTAATCTTTGTAGTAAGCATTCAAGATGGTGTAATTGCAAAGAGAACACATTCTGAGCCCCTCTCCATAACATGAGTGGCATGTCCCCATCTATAGTCCAGGAATTCGGCCACAAAAACATGTCCTCACAGCTGGAATGTTGGAGAGGACACAAAACTCCATCATGGATGACTGAATGCTTGTCCTTTTTTATTTAGGTAGATGAAAGCATAAACATGGGTATACCTTATCAGTGGACTAGAGAATAAATGAGTTTGGCCAGATGTATTTATTCTTGATAATCAGCTGGCACAGAATAAAAGACTTTCTGTTCAAGAAATGCCTACCACCATAAAGTTCCCATCCCCATTATGCCCCTAATTACAGATGGAGAAGAGGACTTCAGCATTTGTAGCTACTTGTGATACTCATCCATTTGATTGTAATTCAGTGGGTTTGGTTTATATTGCCATTTGCTCATGCTGTGAAGCATTTTACATTGGCATGACCACTAGGAAACTCTTTAAAGGATCAAGAAACACTTGTGTGCTATCAGGTCTAAGGACAATAACGATGCATTGTACAAGCTTAGCTTGACCTGTTCTTGTTTCAAGAAATGTTATTTTTTTTGTGTTAGAACATGTTGCTGAGGATTACAGAGGGGGTGATTAAAAAAAAAAAAAAAAAAACAGTTGCTAAGGGCAGACATTTTATGGCAACTAAGAATGCAATTGCATAAATATCCTGGACTTAATGATAGTATATGTATTAAATGTTTTTTGTAAATATACTTTTTCTTTAAATAATGTTGGCTTTATAATTTGAATTAATTGGTTAATGAGACTGTTACTGTTTCAATTTTATATATACTAACATTTTTAAGCATGGTTTTATTCTAAAGAAGTCTTTCTGGATGAAAGTGCTAAAATAAAACCAGGTGTTTGCCTACCAGTGGATGATTTTTACTTTTTAGAGTTTTTTTTACTATTCATCTCTTGGATTTTGTTGTTCTGTTGTCGGTCTTTATTTTCCGAGAAAATTATTATGGGTGGAGGAGTACAAGGCTGACCACGTCCTTAATATTGTACAACGGCTATTATTTGCTCAGGCATTGGCTGTTTTTTTTTATGCAGCACCATTTCATTTCATATCCAACATTGTCCTACATTAAACAGGCAATGGAATACAGCAGTAATGTAATACTAAATGACAAATTTGATCACATTGCACAGTGTTATGATGTTATGTACATTCAACATTAATCATCATTGACATTTCCTATCATCACCGTTATGGCGTTATATTAGGCATATTCAACAAAAACTAAATGTGATATTTGCACACATGTAGCTCTATCACTCATATATATACCACGCACACACAAACATACACACACAGACATACGCATGAGCACACTTAGTTTTGCAGAGGACCATTGTTTTTAATCCTTCTGACATTACTGGGACTCTGCATATTACTTTAATGTTTGCCTTTGCAACAGCTGTTAATCTCTTTAACTATGTTGCTTTTGATTCTGCATTGTAATACTGCTTTCTGAAATTAAACACAAAACGAAATAACTGCTCACAAAGGAAACCAGTAACCATAAACCAAAACGTAAAAAGATGAATGAATCCAGTCAGGATAGCATCAACTACACTGTGTGCACATAGAACCCCCGAGCTGAAGGTTAGTATACATTTAAGACCTATACTTAGGACACATACATTAACTCATTAAGATGAATGCTATTTATTTGAATTGAGTTTTAATGTATATTTTGTCTAGGTCTGATGAAGTGTATTTTTCTGCATGAAAGCACTTACCAGTTTTTATTTGCTTGAATATTTTTTTTTCTTTTATCAGCTGTGGATGGTTGGTTCTCTTTGTTTTTAAACTGTTTATCATTTTTTGGATGAACCATCCTTTGATTTGAGAGGTTTGTTTTTGCTTCTTTTTGAATATGAAAAAGTACTCTGAAAGAAGCCAACCAAGAGACTAATTGCCTAGAGAGAGAGAGAGATAGAGACACTTTCGCTGAAATTGTACGTTTTTTTTTTTTTTGATTGGAACAAATATTATTAAGGTTGTTGGTCTCATGATTTTTATTCCTCATATTGGTTATAGTAAAAGTGTGCAGACTGAGTGGTATATGGAAAGACTCACAACTCTATATTCAAGACATTTTATCTATTATCTAGCCAATTATCAATTGTTATAAATAGCTGTATTTACTCAGTAGGGATGCAGGAGATCAGTAACTTAACTGAAGGTTCAGCATGGATTAAGCATGTGCTTTGGCAAACATCCTTGAGATGTGGAGTTCATTAGCTCATTTGTGGCTCTTTGTAGATTTAGCTTGCTGGAGTAGCCTTTGGTGTAGAGCTGGAACTAAATCCTAGCTGATGTCTGATTTTTTTTTTTTTTTTGCATACAGTCTACTTGTTAAAATGGCTCATTGTGTGTGTAATATAAAACTGGCAGAGAAAGTGCTTAAGGCTGAACACCAGATTACTTCTTTCTGAATTAGTATACCTGTGCTTTATGTATTTTGAGGATTACAGTGGTAGCATATGTGGGCAGTTTGGCCATGGACCTTCCAAACCATACTCCAAATAAGACCTTATACAAATGTATAACCTATTTAGGCTAGTATTTCCCCATGAAACTGCTCCTACTTCCTTGAGGAGAAGCTAATATTTACTTGCTGTGACGTGCTGCAGGATCTTGCAAGCTACTAACATGTTTTTTTGTTTCTGCCATAGTTTTTGGTATCATTCCTATTAACTCCAATCATTGAGAAGCCTCTATAGGTGAAAACTAACTAGACATTGAAGCCAAAAAAAAAATGCATGTGTTCCAAAATTATGTAGATTCTGCAATATTAAATGAGATCTTGGCCATGGTAGTGCAGCAGTTAGCGTTGTCACCTCAAGCAAGAGGTTCTCTCATTCGATTCTCAGCTGGAGCGCCTTCTGTGTGGAGTCTGCATGTCCTCCCCATGGTCAAGTGACATATAAAGACATGCAGGAAGGTGTGTGAGTGAATGGGTTGCCTTCTTTGAAGGCTGGGCATTGGGCTGGCAATTTTGCACTGTAAAAATCCACTCCCAATCATTATCGGATGGTAGTTCCACTGTGGCGACCCCTAACCAGGAAAAGCCGAAAGACATTACTAAATGAGATCTTAGATTTCCAAGTCCAATCCCAGAATTCAATGCTAATGGAATCATATAAAACAATAGCAGCACTTCATTGTTTACCTAGTGTCAATTTGTAGTCATTCAATGATTCTGATAGACTATTGGACTTAATTTGATGGCAGCATTAAAAAAATAAATAGAATACTGGTTAAAAGACATATGAACAAGCATTCAATATGCTGGGATGTTTTCACAAAGTTTAGAATAATGCGGGAATGTTACAGCTACTGCTAAAGCACACAGCAATAACATAACTTATGTTTTCTTAAAGGTAAATCATCCAATTAAACTGAACGTCTCTAAGTCTAGTAAAGCAATCATGCTAAGCCATTAAGTAAATTCATAACTGAGCAGTTGACACAGACATAAAAGATTTTCTAGTGAATTTGCAATTCACTCAAGCATGGAATTCATAATCTTCTAAAAATTATACAGAAGTCTGTCGAGATGTCTCATGCAAAAGAGGCTGACAGCTCTCAGCGAGCATGGTTGAAAAATCATTTCTTCAGGATGGGGAGGAAGCATTTTGAAATTTTCCATGCTCATTGCCATAAATAAAATGCTTAAGAGAATGAGCTTTATGTGCAAAATATTGATGATGAAGATTCTTGAATCTATAAAAAAATATTAAATTGCAAAATATGTATATTAAAGATGGAAATGACTAGTGTCACTGACCACAACTGAAGAAAAACACACTGTAGAAAAGGATAGTGAGGGAAGTGTGTTAACATATTTTGGATAGATGTATGATAATCTGTTTGGGAAAGGGGATGAAACTGAAAAACAAACTTTTTTATTCCATCCAAAGGCAGATGTGTTGCTTATAAAACCATTTATGCTAAATGTTTGTAGAAGCATTGTACATGTCAAAGTCAGAAGGAAACTGCATATAAAGAATGTCTGATTGCAATTGAAAGAGTCTACCCATTTGAAAACTTGCTGCTGTTGTCCAGTCGGAAATATGACTTGAATGATGCTTTACAATATCAAATGGGGACTGAGAAGGAAGAAGTGTGGAAACAGACAATATTTAGTATTTATGCGATATTCTGCTCTGCAGAGTAGAATTCATATTGTTTTAAGTTGGATTCTGACAAGTAAAAGTGTTGATGAAGTTTTTTTGCTTCCTAGCGCCAACAAGGAAGATCGGAACTTGTGCCGAATAGGGAAGGAAAATAACAGAGGTGTTTACTTTTAATTGGCCAGGTGATTGTAGTCTGATAGATAACAAAATGTTTGCTCAGAACCTTTTACAGTCTAGAAATAATCACAGTTGCCTTGCTCAGGGATACAAGACCTTATTTGCTCAGTCTCCTATTCTTGTGTGTTTTTACAATAAAGATTATTCCACTCTACTGACCTGTGTTGTATGAAGTTATTTCTAGCTTTAAAAAGGTCAAGCTGATTGGTCAAAAACTGGTTAAAAAAAGACAAAATAATTTAGTAATCTCCATATGGAACATGGCATATATAGTGTATATATTTTTATTTATCATCTTACTGTTGAGAAAGTGTATCTGGGTGAAACAGGGCCCTTTTTCAACAGAGGGTCTGTGGAGGAAAGCTCCACAAAATAGCACTTTCAAAGATATAAATACATACAGAAAATATGTACAGATATTGTTCAAGGATAAGGAACTGCAATTTTAGTGTTTAGAGTTCAAACACAGGTAGACATAATATACAACACAGAGAATGCTGAAAACAGATCAAGTATTTAGATTCTCTGTAGGGGCAAAATGAGTATAAACACGATGTTGCAGAATACATCATATTACCAAAAATGTTTAGACATGATTTGACTTATGCAATAATTATTTTTGTGCAATAAGATGCCTTAAAGGGCTGGGCACAACTGAGGAGAGCTGAATGGTTAAATAGTCTGCTATGATGAGAAAGTAACTGATTTGGTTAGAATTTAGAGGAAGAAGGATAAACAGCTGAGCATAAAATTATTCTATGGAATACATTATTACCATGTATTTATTTAGATATGGGGTGGAAGAAGAGACATTTTGCTATTGATGAAGCAGTCTATCAAGTTTCATTTGATGGGTGTGAGGGACTGTATTTTGTCACAGGAAGAAACATCCAGCATTTAGTGACACTAGCAGGATGTAAGGACATTCTATGTTTATTATTTTCTGTGTCTGGACCAACGACTTGTTCATAAATCTTAAAGGCATCAATGGAGAGTACCAATTAGTAATGCTATTCAAAGTTGGATGTTTTTCTGGATACTGAAGGATGCTATGAGCTAGTCTGAAATGGTTGTAGTTTAGAAAGTTTGTCAATTTCTTCTATTTTTACCTAAGTGAGATCTTTATGATGGTAATGGTGGGCTTTTACTGGAGAGCGTACTTGAAAAGTTAACTGTTTTATTATAACACTATTACAGATTCATCACCAGGGAAGAGTATATCGGAGAGAACTGGTTGTATGTCGGTAGGAAATGGTAGCAGTAAAGGTGAGACTATTTTTTTCTCTTCTAGAAAGCAGGTAAGATAGTTGGATACTTTATACAGGAGACATAGTTTGAAATGGGTCTTTCTGTCACATTCTGAGTACGTATTTCAAACCTTAGTAAATAATCTGTGGTAACATCCAATAGTTTAGTGGTGAAAAACAATTCCAATGTGATGTTTTGGACAGTTGAAATGTTGTAAAGATTTCTCTTGTTATTATGAGATTTGTATATAAAGAGGATAACTCTGTTTTTATTTGATTTAAGGTCAGATGGGACTGGTTGATGAAAGATCTATAGGCGTATAGTATTTTTGGTATATCAAGCAAAAAGGGAAATTAGTTAGTCTTAAAGGCCTGCAAGGGTAGTTTACCTAGTGCATACCTATGAACCAACTGAGTAATAATATATAGGGTGGGCATGTTAGTTGGATAATCATCCACATGTTGTATGAGTATAGACTCTCAGGTGATTGCTGCTGTTTTGTCCCAACAACCGTAAGTACTTTCCCTTATTTATTTTGTGCAACTGTAACACTGAAAGGGTACTGTACAGAGGACAATGTCAAATATTCCAAGCTTTTTATGTAGAAGAGACAATTAACAAGCTGAAAACCAGAACAGCCAAACATTTGTGCAGAGCAGTGAACTAAAAAAAATAGAGGTAAATAGTGCATAGTTAGTGGTATTTAATGTGGTCCAGTTTTCTGAGGTTGACGACAGAAATCAGTGACGCTGTGGTATTTAACCCTGCGGGACTTTAAACTCTTCTGCTTGCCCTACCTAGCCTGTCCCCCCTATGCAAAGGCTCACACTGCTAGGGGACTACCGGCTACATTTACAGGGACCACAGAAAGCCAGATTACTTTTTCTTGCAAAGAAACAAGGGACTTTAAACTCTTCTGCCCACCCTACCTAGCCTGCCCCCTATTGAAAGGCTTGCACTGCTAGAGGACTAATGGCTACATTTACAGGGACCACAGAAAGGCAAACTGTTTTTTCTTGCAAAGAAACAAGGGGCTTTAAAATCTTCTGCCCACACTACCCTAGCCTGCCCCACCCCCATTAAAAGGCTTGCACCACTAGGGGACTACTGGCTACATTTACAGGGACCACAGAAAGCCAAATTACTTTTTCTTGCAAAGAAACAAGGGACTTTAAACTCTTCTGCCCACCCTACCTATCCTGCCCCCCTATTGAAAGGCTCGCACTGCTAGAGGACTACTGGCTACGTTTACAGGGACCACAGAAAGTCAAACTGTTTTTTTCTTGCAAAGAAACAAGGGGCTTTAAACTCTTCTGCCCACCCTAGCTAGCCTGCCCCCCCCCCCATTAAAAGGCTTGCACCACTAGGGGATTACTGGCTACATTTACAGCGACCACAGAAAGTCAAACTGTTTTTTCTTGCAAAGAAACAAGGGACTTTAAACTCTTCTGCCCAACCTACCTAGCCTGCCCCCCCCCATCCTCCATTGAATGGCTCACACTGCTAGGGGACTACTGGCTACACTTACAGGGACCACAGAAAGTCAAACTGTTTTTTTTTTTTTTCAAAGAAACAAAGTTAATACATTTTCCAAACCTAATGATATTAAATACTGAAGCTGCAATGTAATAAACTGCTCGAGAGGTCCATAGAACTAGCAGAAATTCACAAGATATTCCCAGTTACAACTTTAACTAAGGCAAAGGGTACTGTCTGAAAATAAAGTAAAATTTAAGAATTCAGCTTAGTTTTTCCTTGCTAATTACCTTACCTTGGGAAATACCTGTGCACAGCTATTCTGCACTGGAAACAACAAACAGATTGGCTCTGCAGCATCATGGTCTGCTTGAGGACTACTTCATTGTAATCTCTCCAATCTGACTGCTGTATCTCTAACAACCACACTAATGGAGCGAGGTATTAAATATACACGTGTCTGGCGCCATTTTTAAATCACTGCTAGTGGTATTGGAACCCATCTCCTGCAGTAAGGTCATCCTGCCTGGAATTCTCTTCTAATGTTTTGCTTTGTACACTGTACTTTTAATATATAAAAACAAAAAGAAGACTTACAAATGAAAGGGTTGTACTGTTAAGTGCTAAGGAACTGTTGACTATTTGACGCTGTTAAGTGAATGTGCTGTAAAGTGTAAAATGACTACATTGTTGCATTCATAGAATGCTTTAACTGTTACAAGGTGATTTTTACTGTCTTAACGTGGCATAATTACTGTTTATAACTAAGGGATTGTTGCTCGAAAGTCTACCTACTATAATTAAGGCAACGGACAGCATTATATGCCTGATAACAAGTAATTTCAACTGTTAAATGTGATATTAGGGGTTTAAGAGGACATGTGCAGTTACGCTAGGGGTTGTCATTCCTAACTGAATTAAAGCCTACCTACTGTAGAATGACAACAGTTTATACCTGATATACAGTCCCTGTAGCTGGTATAAGTGCATTTTGGGGCTTAAAAGGACATGTGCTACTAAAACGCTAAGGGGTTCTCGTATCTAACTGATTCAGAACCTATCTACTATAAAACAGCAATGGACAGAGGATACTGATATAGAGTGCCTGTAGCTGTTATAAGTGTATTTTAGGGGCTTAAATGGACTTGTGCTAATAAAACGCTAAGGGGTGGTTGGACCTAACTGATTTAGAATTTATCTACTGTAAAACGGCAAGGGACAGTAGTTTCTTACTGATATAAAGTGTCTGTGGATGTCATAAGCATATTTCAGAGGCTTAAAGGACAGTTGCTAAAAAAACGCTAAGGGGTGGTCGGACCTAACTGATTTAGAATCTATCTACTGTAAAGCCTACACGAACTGTTCTATGTAGCCATTTTAAAGAGCTTTTTTAACTGTTAAAAAGAGTATCACAGATATAAATTGATCTTGAACTGTTTTTAAAGTGCATTATATGTTGGGATTTTTGTAAGATAAAGTGATTTTTCTTTGCCCTAAATTTACAGAGCTTTTTTAACTGTTAAAAAGAGCAACACAAATATAAATTGATCTTAAACTATTTTTAAAGTGCAATAGATGTTGGGGTTTTGTAAGATAAAGTGCTTTTTCTTTGCCCTAATCTCTCCCAAATCTCCTTCTTCTTCCTAGGGACTTTAAACTCTTCTGTCCGTCCTACCTAGCCTGCTGCCCCCCCATTGAAAGGCTCGCACAGCTAGTGGACTACTGGCTACATTAGTGGACTACTGGCTACATTTACAGGGACCATAGAAAGTCAAACTGTTTTTTCTTGCAAAGAAACAAGGTTAATACATTTCCCAAACCTAATGAAATTAAATACTGAAGCTGCTATGTAATAAACCACTCGGGAGGTCCATAGCACTTTCAGGAATTCACAAGATATTCCCAATTACAACTTTAACTAAGGCAAAGGGTACTGTCTGAAAATAAAGTAAGGTTTAGGAATTCAGCTTAGTTTTTCCTTGCTAATTACCTTCCCTTGGGAAATACCTGTGCACAGCTAGTCTGCACTGGAAAGAACAAACAGATTGGCTCTGCTGCCTCAGGGTCTGCTTGGGCCCCACTCAGTTCGACTCGCTCAGCTCGGCTCACTCCGCTCCCCTACCCTGCCCCGAAATCCCACCCACCCCCACTACCACTACTTTTATTCTAACCCCTTATCATCTGACCACTAGTCCAACCCCTAATTACATAATCTGTAGCTCAACCCACTCTTCTCACCTCCCTCCCACCCTCCAATCCAATTACTTCCTACATTGATCCCACTCCCAACAACACATTCCAAGCCAACACACCTCTACCCTTACACACAACCAAGCAAGAATATTAATTGTAGCATTCACTCTAAGGACTATCATGTTACCCACACTCACATCCCTATCTTTAGCTCTACTATCATTAACCTTCCTCACTTCCTTACAAACAAACCAACCACTGCACAATTACTCTTATCATACTGCCCACTCTAGCCCTCCCTCTCAATCCCACTCACACTTCTACATCTGCCCTCCAATTATAAATCTCACAACTACAATGCACACACATACAATCATAACACCATCTCATTACACTAGGAAAAACACACATAGACCAAGCTCACAAACAATTAATATTAAAAAGCAAATACTGACAATCCTACAAACTCTGCTAACCTCTGGTGACATTCACCCAAATCCAGGTCTCCTCACAGCCAAACAACCATCTGACCTGCTGACCCTAAATCTCAACATAAGAAGCATTACCAACAAACTAACAGACCTTCATGCATTCATAGCCCACTACAAACCTGATATACTCACCATTACAGAGACCTGGCTTAAACCCAGTATCCAAGATGAAGACTTTCTCCCCCCAGGGTATAATACACTTAGATTTGATAGAACAAGCAGGAAAGGAGGAGGAGTAGCCATTCTCTTTAAAAGCACCCTTAACCTCCAACTCCTGCACACCACACCACCCACATTTCCAAATGCTGAAGTCCTATTTTCTGGCCTCTCCTTAAGAAACACCAAGAAGATCAATATAATATGCTGCTACATACCCCCAGGCAATAACCCACTCATAATATAATATGCTGCTACATACCTCCAGGCAATAACTCACTCATAATAGAAGACATCCTACACTGGACAAAGGACAACTTACCACAGGAAACAATCCTACTAGGTGATCTTAACATCGACTGGACAGCCTGTAACTCCAGCAGCCCCTCTACACATATCAACTTATATGGGTTCTCTCAACTAATTGAAGAACCAACTAGAATAGGCAAAAAAACAAAAAAGATATATATATATATTGGACTGGACACTAACCAACTATCCCAAACAAAACTATACAGTAGGCTGTCTCCCAGGTGAGCTAAGTGATCATCTTCCCACTTTTCTACTCCATAAAGACTCAAATCTCTCCAAACCATTTGTATGCAAAATAGTACAAGATGACCGGAACCTTACCCCACAATACCTAAATATAGTACTATGCCACTGCAACTGGGAACCGCTACGAACACTAGAGTTAGACCACACAGTAGAATACTTCAATACTACCTTTTCTAACATTCTTAACAGTCTTGCTCCCAGCAGAAAGATCAGAGTTAAGGCCAACTACGTACCCTGGCTAAGTAAGGACACTAGAACCTTACTAAAAGCCAGAGATAAAGCCTGGAAAATCTGGAAAACTGACAATAGCCCTAGCTCCAGGCAATACTATCAACAGCTTAGAAACAAGGCCAAGGCAGAATCCAAAATAAACAAACAAAATTATTTTCTTAGTGCCCAAAGCAAATATTCAAAGAATCCACAAAAATTCTGGCATGCCGTTAACTCCCTACTAAAGCCAGGCAAAACCAGTACTCCAGCACCCACCTCTAAAGACAATACCCTAGACATAGCTTCTCAATTTAATAACCATTTTACTAAGTTTGTCTTAACCCTGTCCAGTCAAATAAGCAAAAATACCCTACCTCAATCGCAACCCAAACTATCCCACAGTACCCCCTCTTTCAGCCTATCACCTGTGCCCACCTCAACTATCAAAAATCTCCTCCTAAAACTCAAGCCAGCCACACTAGCAGCTGATAACATACCTGCTGCATATCTAAAAATGGCTAGTGACTCCCTATTACATCCTGTCTCCATCCTAATTAACCGATCCATACTAGAATCCTACATACCCAAACTCTGGAAAGTATCTCACATAATCCCTCTCCATAAAGGAGATAACCCCTATGACTTCTCCGACTGCCACCCTATTGCCATCCTGTGCCCCCTATCTAAAATTCTTGAGAAATGCATCCACTAGCAGGTGATGACATTTCTTAACACACACAATCTCCTATCTACCACACAACATGGTTTCCGTCCACATCACAGCACTACCACCGCCCTTCTGTCCTTCACTAATCATATCAACCTTCACAGGAATGATAACAAGTATGTATCGGCCATTTTCCTAGACCTTTCAAAAGCATTTGATATGGTCTCCCACTCCATTCTACTAGACTCATTAACATCACTATCCTTCACCTCCTCTAGTATAGCCTGGTTCAGAAGCTGCCTATCTGACAGGTAACAATCAGTCCAGTGAAAAGGAACTCTGTCTCTACAACTTCCAACCACCATAGGAGTGCCACAGGGCTCTATACTGGGCCCGCTATTGTTCTCTATTTTCACAAATAACCTCAAATGCTCTACACAACATGCCACACTATACAATATGCGGATGATTCAACCCTTATCTGCTCTGCCTCATCTCCCACCACCCTACATACACTCACTCAGGATACCTTCAACTCTGCAGAAAAATGGATCTCAGGTATCCAATTAATTCTAAATACCAAAAAGACAAAATTGCTACTATTCTCCCCTAATAGATCAAAACTTCCCCTCTCCTTTACCATAACATCTAACGACAGCAACACCATCTCCCCCTCTAATCACACCAAACTTCTGGGCATTGAAATTGACCATAATTTTCACTTTGATGTCCACATCTCACATACCATAAAACTAGTACACAAAAAGCTACGCTCCCTATACAGGCATAAGTCCCTTCTCTCACAAAAAGCTAGAGTCACTCTTGCACAAAGCCACCTCCTCTCAAACTCTATTATACGCAGCACCCAATCTTCACCCAAATCAGAAAGTGTGAACTAGACAAACTAGAATCATGCTACAATAAAATAGCCAAATTTGCTACTAACTCTACCTATAGAACCCATCACTGCACTGCACTGCACTAAAAGAACTAAAATGGCTTGAGTTACCACAGCTACTTAACTATCACCAACTGAGTACAGCCTACAATATTCTCAAATACCCAGAACCGCCCCTCAATATCCAATCTGTTTACTGTCTACGCTGCAAACCGGTATATCAGATCTAGTGAAAAATCTCTCCTCTCCATCACCAAGGCAAATAATAACACAGGGAAAGCACTCTACTCCCACACCATTGACAGAAATTGGAACTCTCTACCCCATTCAGTGTCCACTGCCCCTTCCATCACTAAATTCAAAAACTGCCTCAAATCACATCTCCTTAGTACCTGGTTATGCCCCTGTATCACATAACCTTACCCATACTGCTATTAACTCCTCAAATTGCTCACTGATTACCTGCTTAATCTCTAATCACCTGCATGCTTTTTCATTTGAAAAGTTGAACTTTTAACTGTAGAATTTACTTAATATATTTTATTCTCTTACCAGTGTATAACTGACATTGTCATTTTACTTATTTTCTATACCATAATTTATTTGGAGTGTTTTTAGTTATTTCTTGTTATATTACTATGTTCACCATATATGTTGTAACCTGTTTACATCATCTTATTTGTGTATTATACCTGATATAATGTCTTGTACAACTAGATGCCGGAGCTTTTCTCCCCGTGCCTCTGCTGAAAATGGACATGGTCCAGTCGGAAGTTCACAGTTAACAAATGTAAAATAAAATAAAAATAAATAAACCATACTAATCCTTTAGCGATACGTGCCCGACACCATACTGGACATAACAGATTTGATTTCCACATTTTAAACAGGGTCTAGGACACTCTGTTCAGTGGCTACAGCAATGATCTCCTAGAAAAGAAAGAAGTAAGCTGGCAGATTAAACTTATAGCCAGAAAAAAAAAAACAGGTTAAATACCACAGAGTCAATGATTTCTGTACTCAGCCTCAGAAAACTGGATCAAAATAAATACCACTAACTACGCACCATTTACCTTTATTTTTCTAGCTCACTGCTCTGCACAAAAGTTTAGCTTTGAATTTTTTTTTATATTTAATGTTTGTTTTTTTTAATGCTCGTTTTTAAGTTTTTTTCTTTATATGTATAATGGTGGATTTATAACCATGATCTGAGCAATTCTGATAAAGGTTTTTTCTGAAAGCACCAAATATCTTACTGTTACTAAGTTCAGCAACTGTTTAATGTGAATGATCATTTTACTCCATGAACTAACTGCTTTGCATGTGGGATTATCTTCAAAAACTTTCCTTGGCTAATTAAGAATGGCTTTACTAATTGTTATTGGTCAACCTTACCCACTGACACAAAGCAGGCCCATTATTACACCAGGTGTACTCAATAAAGGTCAACACCCCCAACTTACCCACTTGATGATGATTGGTGCCCTGTCTTGGCACACCCACTTTTTTGTCAATGTATTGAATGTCTGGACCTAAGCTCCTCAGTATACTAGGTAGCATTAAATTACTCTTTAAATGAAAGTTTTTTTAAAAACTGACTGAGTATGGAGGATTTTTTGACAGCGACTGTGTAGATTGATAGACTGAAAGGCATGTCTAGCCTAACCCCCCTCTAACTCTCCAAAGTGCTCTGAAACACAGACTGGCACTATGGACTGATGTTTAACAGGCCCAGTTAGACTGGCTTGCATTTTGGCTTGTGGGGTTTCACTACCCCACCTCTGTTACTCTGCCCAGTGTTGATCTCCACTGGACACCTGCCATCAAGGTACAAACCTAATCCATGTGAGTAAAAAAGGAATAAAATGCCTAACTTAAGTGTTTCTTAATCCCTTTACTGCTGGTTAATTTCAAGAGAATTTTCTGAAGACTAATATTTTATTTATGCTATTTTTTTCCCTTTGATACAAAAGGCAATATCAGTAAAACAGTTTCAGGGAATAGCACTCTTTCAATTTGCATTTCTTTTTTTTTTTTTTCTCTATAACGGACCAAATGCAAGTTTACTTTCAATGAAAAATAAATCTGAAATGTAATGTTATTTTTATGTAACAAAGCCAACAAAGAACACTTTTTTTTCTGCAGAAATGCATAAATTTTTGATATGAAGTGAAAACATACTGTTGTGTTCATAGATAATCTATACATCTGTCCTTAAAATGAGTAAAGCACAGTGAAGTATGAAGTCCAGAAAGTACAGTTTATAAAGCAATCATCTAACTGTGCTATAGTGAACAAAGCCTGCATTTTGATTGGTAACTTGAATAATCAGTGATGCTTTTCCATGCATACTGTTCTAAGAATTTGTGTGACATGTCATTTTTAATTTCTCAAGATGCACGTGATGTTTACAATGTACATTGTACGTTTTGACATGTCTGCTATACATTCCATCAAGAATTGCGAAATTTTAATTGTGTGGGGCAGCATATCCAATTACTCAGACTACTGTTTTCAGTCAACATTGTTCTGGAACTTTGTGGAACACTATGTTCTGATGTGATATGTCTTTTAGAAGTAAGACATGCTGTACTGCTCATACTTCAGTGCGTAATAACAGGATTATATCTAGCGTAAGAAAGGAGAAGCTGCTGTGATACATGGCAACATATCAGATCCACCCGTGTTTACTGCAGTTTTCTAGGAAGTCAAAAAACAGTTCATATATCTTTGGCCATCACTGATAATGTAGGCATATCATCTTGCATTTTCATACCATTATGAAAGTGTTATGTGTTCTCAAAGGCTTTGTTATTAGGCAGTTGCATCTGACATAATGACAGATGTAGTTTACAAAGATAGGATGTGGAATTCACAATTGTATGCAGTGTGTGTATACTGAGGCATGGCTCCTGCTAGCATACTGACGTGAAGGTCTTTAAGACTGAAAACATGCATTATGACACAGATATTTTGCGGGTTCCTAATATATAATCGAAGACACATTCCTTTGAATGCGTCTTGATCAAACTTGAAAGCAC